>NC_084594.1:8838416-8875916 GCF_033807715.1 Cololabis saira
CTTCCAGTGACTTGGAGTCTTTGCTCGAAACATAACATTTAACTTCTCAGGACTTCACTTTGCCTCTAAAATCTGTGTATCCCTTTAGCGTTGAACTCTGGCACGTTTAATGTTGTTTTAGGTTTTTACAAACTCATTGCAACACTTAAATGTTCTGGCGTGTTTGAACGGGAAATTAATGTCTGAAAAGAAAGTCAACGTATATCAACGTGACACCCGAATCGTTTACAACATAAAAAACCTGTTCAGAGATACTGAAATCAGAGTTGGGGGGGGTTGAGCAGATGAACCTGCAGCTGGATCAGCGACACCGCGGGAACGCAGCAGCGTCCTGCACAGTACTGGAGTTGAGGGGGGATGAGGGGGGATGGCATCCGCCCTGAAATAAAAACGGTCAAAATCATCTCCCCTGTAAAACTGCCATCCCCCCTTTCCATCCCTTATGTCATTTCATCAATGAATGTGGTTTTACTGCTATTTCAACATTTTGAGTCATCACCAGAAAAATAACACCAGAAAAATAACTTATTTGACAATTTTCACATGTTTCAAGTAAATTTTCACTTAAAATAAGTAGGAAAATCTGCCAGTGGGACAAGATTTATCTTCTTATTACAAGCAAAAAAAATCTGGTTCCACTGGAAGATTTTTCTACTTATTTTAAGTGAAAATCTACTTGAAACAGGTGAAAATTGTTGTTTTTTCCAGTGATGAGTCTTGTTTTAAGTGTAAAGAGATGTTTTTACTTAAATGAGACATTCCAACTAGAAATAAGACAAATACAGACAATCTTTCTGTTTTGATGTATTTGATGTAAGCCCAGTGGATATTTAAAGCTTACAGAAGGCTGCATTTAACTGCTGCTATGTCATTCCTGCAGTATTTCTGCAGGTGTTTTGGTCAGTGCTATTATTTGTAATATATTATATTATTTGTAATCAGCACAAATGATCTGTCCCCATATGATAAAATCCACCATCCCCCCTGATTTTCTTTTACAACTGGAGTACTGGTCCTGCAGGTATCAGGTACGAGGTGTGAACTCCAGAGTGAAACTGAGCAGCTTTTCCTGTCGGTTGGTTTCCTGCTTGTTCGGACTGAGACAGTAAAACTCTTCCAGGTGTGCTAACATCTGCTTAGAAGTGGCCGTTAGACGCTCGGGTGAATATGACTTCATGGGAAAACACCTCTTATCTTAGGTATTAAAGTGGCATGGAGACAGCGGTCTGCCTTATTTTAATATTTCTAACAGAAACATCAAACATTAAACTGCAAGCACATGATGGGACACGTTATCCAGTCGTGGTTTTGGGCTGAGGGACGTATCGAAACAATGCACTGGTTTGTTTGATTGTGTGAATATGAAAATCCGTTACGAGGAAGATCCTTTAAATAAAACGCTGGCAAACAAACAGCAAAGCGATCCAGCTGTTAGATCCGGTCAGATACTTCACATGTTCCTGTCTGGGGTTGTAAATAAAGGTGCGTCTCAACTGTGAGGTGATAAAAAATAAAAACGTCAGAGCCGCTGATATCTGAAGGGGTTTAATCATTTACAGATGTGGTATTTATCACAACTGCACATTTGAAAAGATCAAAGCATTTGTTTTACAACCGGAAAGCTTGTTGTCAAGGTAACTAAGTAAACTGTAGAGCAATTAACACTTTTTATTCAGAATGGGCGTAAAAAAAGGGTTAATGTATATTGTGATGTTATGTGTATGTTGTACTTGGTAATGGTTATTCACTATGAGGGAAGAAAAATGACAAAAGAACATAAAATATGATATAAAAATAAATCAATCGTAGAAATAAATAAATGTAAACATTCATACATGTAGAAAATACACAAAAAATGATAAAATACACAAATAAATACATAAATAAATAGACAAATACAAGTAAAAAAAAGAACAAGCCTTTTTCATGAGCAAAACCTATTTATTTATTTATTTATTTATTTATTTATTTATTTATTTATTTATTTATTTATGCATTTATACATTTATGTGTGTATTTATTTGTATATTTATTTAAGCATTTATACATGCATATGTGTATGCATTTATGTGTATTTATTTGTTTGTATGTTTATTTATTTATTTATTTATTTATTTATTTATTTATGCATTTATAAATGTATATGTGTAATAATAATAATCATAATAATAAAGAAATGGTAAAAAAGTGTAAAAGAAATATGCAAAATTGCTCAATATCAAAAGTTACATCAACAATATGATTGTAAATGCAGTTATACATTAATTTAGAACAGGACATTATTAACTTTATTGTTATTAATATTATAATTTTTATTATTATAATCAATGCTGAGAACGAAATCAGCACTAAAAACCGCCGCAAGCGTCCAGATGAAGTTGTCATGATTTTCTCTGCTGACTTTCAACTTTTGAGCAGGTTTCATACAAAAGTTCAGGCAACAACAGCAAAAAATAATGAGGGACCTGAAGAGACGCTGTAATGAAGCAGCAGATGTTCCTGAGAGCGTCTCTGGTGTTTAGCTGCTGCATTGTGTCGTCAGCTGATGACATCTGTGTCCAGTTACTTGCACTCGAGGACTGAGCGGCGTCTTCAGAGCAGTAAAGTAAAGACTGCAATGCTTCCCTTTAGGGATTAAACACGTATTATTCTGCTATATTCATTTCTGTACCAACTCAAAGTCGTAACTGTTCAGTTGTGGGGTTTTACGGTTACCGAGGTCTGATCAGTTTCTTTTTCCGGCTGCTGAGTTTCAGTATGAAATGCAGTAAAACATTAACAGCGGTGCGTTTCATCGGTCAGAGGTGGCCGGGAGGTGAGAGCGTTGGAGGCTGCTCGAGGTGGAAGACTAATCTGAATTTACGCCAGGACGGACAGCGGGCCACACCTTCCATTGATACGCTTCGCAACACAATGAGGTCTCGGCCGTAGGTGTTTGCTCAAGCACAAAGAGCCGAGCTTTCGGACTCTGACAGCAAAGAAAAGAGATGAAGTCAGCTGTTTGAACAGTCCGAGTCTTCTCAAACAAAAAGGTTTGCTCAGGAAGTTTGATAACATCACATAACTTTCATCAGGTCGCAGACGCTGCCGCCTGCCATGACCCGATCTGACTAAACGAAACGTTTGGAGATGGCGCTCGGCTCGGACTGCAGCGTAAAGAGTAGTTTTATTAACAAAACCAAGGCCGTCAAAACTGGGAGAAACCAGAGATCTGAGAACCTGGAAACAAACCCACAAGGGGCGGCGCCGCAGAGGCTAATGGAGCCAATCCCCAACCGGCGTCTCCCCAACAGGGCTGTAACGGTTCGGATCCCTCAGGTGCACAAGCTCTTACTCTGGATTCACACTGAAAGCCCCACAGGCGTCATGGGCGTCCGGTTGCCATTCATTTTCTATGAAAGCTCGCTGCAAGAGGCGTTGGAGCCGTTGGGAGCACCGCGCTTGAGGCATCCATTCATTCCATTTCCATTTTTATTTATTATAAGTATCTCATAGCTATCATATTTGTCCATCGCTCCTGTAGTTTCTTGTGCTGGCCCCCCTTTTTTCTCTTTTGTGCATGTTTGCAGGCCGGAGCTTCGGGAGCTGCGTGCTGGCCTGTGGTCTGGCCCTTGGCAGGAGGGTCCCCCCTTATGAGCCTGGTCCTGCTCAGGGTTTCTTCCCTCCTAAAGGGGAGTTTTTCTTGCCACTGTTTGGCTTAAGGTTTTTCTCCCACTAGGGGAGTTTTTACCTGCAATTGTTTATGTATTAACTACTCGGGGGTTTATGTTCATGTTCTGGTCTCTGGAAAGCGTCTACAGACAACATCTGTTGTATTAGACGCTATATAAATAAAATTGAATTGAAAATTTTATTGAATCCAGAGCGTCAATTTGAAGTTGAAAAACGTCAACTTTATGCAAATGAGCAGCGTTGACGCCGAGGCAGCGTCTAATCACAGACTGGGATTCCCGAAGCAAGAAGTCTCAATGCAGATTGTACTTTCGAGTACACACAAACGTACACTCATTCACATGTATACATGTCATAGCTGTGCACTAACAAACTTATTTTATCAGGAATTAATATATTTCATCCAGCAAACTGACATTTTTGCTGATTTGACTGCCGTTTTTACCTGAACTCTGTTCATGTGAAACACGTAACTGATGGTTGAGGAGTTGGATGGTCCCAACGATTTTATTTGCTACATCGATCCAACGCAAAATAATTAAAACCTGTGCTTATTAATCACAAAACACAGTTTAAACAATATGACCAAATCCACTCCAACCCGGTGTGTCAGTGTTCACCGCAGACAGACTGCAGCTTCACCGGGACCAACCTTGTTAAGGAGCATCAAACTCACTAACTCTACGCCAAAATAACGCCGAAATATAAAGAAGGCTTCCCAAAGTGGAATCCATGGTGAAATAGGAAACTGAAGATGTGCACATTTATATAGATATATGTAGACTATATGCACTTTGTTCCCTCCAGTTCTGCAGCGCAGCTTGAAAGTCCCGGCTAGTGCAGGCGTCGACAGACTTTGGTAAGCAGCGTGATGCAGGCGTCCCGACCTCCACAGGCGATTTTTGACGCTTTCAGTGTGAATCCAGCATTACAGAGCTAAGTGGCTACGACGGCAGTGGGAGGGATCCTGTACCCTCCAAAAATGCCCCCCCCCCCCCCCTGCTCTGGTCTAGATTCAGATGCAGGTTTTACAGTTTACAGAAGTATTTGGACACATAATGCACCTTCCACTGGTACAGAACAAGGCACTCGCCACCGAACAATCAAAACAACCGCTTGCTGCAGGTTTATGCTTGCAGTCATTCGCCAGCGTCTTTCTTGCTACTTAACGATGCATGCGCCTACATCACATGCTTCATTCTTCTGATTGGCTGCATGTGTACCCGATGGCGCCTGGAGGCGGTTTCATCTGCATCGGTCGATCAGGTCCAGAGGAACTGGACTGGTTCTTTGTGTCCCAGGAAGAAGAAAAGTCCAAACAACTGGCCAGGCTGCACAATGTTGTGTCATGAGCCCACGAATCGCTCGCACCACCGCCGCTGAGCGTGCAGGGACAGGGAGGGCTCGTTTTCAGCCCTCAGCTTGGCCCTGCTCTCCAGTCCTCTGTGTTTACCTTTCACTCATATCAGTTTCAAAACTTCTGAGTGAAACTCCTCAGGCAGTGACTCCTGCTTTCAGCTGGCATTCCTACCCGCTCCGTCACGGCGGTTTGGCAGTATCTGTATTAAAAAGCTCCAGACAGCGGCCGCCTGTCGTGTGACGTGTCCGTGTCCAGCGGAGCGACGCTGAAAGGCGTCAGTTCCACACGTCAGCGGCACGTGCACTTTCATCCAGTAGGAAGCTGAGGAATGATTTATCTTTTCATGGCACGGCCGTTTGTCGGCTATTACCCCTTTTCCACCAAACCGGTTCCTCGTTCAACTTGCGAACCAGCTGAGAACCGGTTTGCTTTTCCACAGCTCGGTTGGTAAGGGGAGCCACGTCATTACGTCGCTGCAAACGTCAGTTAGGTCACTGCTAACGTTAGTTATGTCGCTGCGTTCGCATTGGCGCGAAAATTGGGCTTGGTCCACGTAGCACCCTCCAGTTTTGCCTGGACTTCCTCCGTGGATCATATCTCTAAAAGACAGGTTGTCTCCTCCACAAACCACTGCTGCTCTGCTGTATTTATATTAATTTGTAGTTTATTTGAAAATGTCGCTGTCTCGCAGTTTTGCTATTGCCGTTTTTTCTGGGCCGGAGCCAGTTCTTTGTCAGTGGAAACAGAAAGCCCAGTTCCAAACTCAGCACTTGCCCAGAACCAGAACCAGCCCTGGAACCGGTTTAGTGGAAAAGGGCCATATGAAGTAAGGCCACGTTTACACATAGCCGGATATTTACAAAAACAGATATTTCCCCCTCTAGGTTTTGAAAAATATCCTCGTTTACACGAACCTGCATAAATAGCTGTTAAGGTGCTATGAGCATCCAAACCTGCAGGGGGCAGTGTAACGAGAAGCATAAAGTCATGCTAGCCAATCAGAGTCCTGGAAAAAAACGTCAACAAATGACACGTGTGAAGCCTGAATAATATGGTTCCGTGTTAAATCGACGGCGTAGCCTACATACGGTGCGTGTCGCCGCATAACCTACGCCGTAGACTCTGCGTTGGTGTAACGCGGAACCATAAATCAGCCTGCACTGCCAGTTACTTCCAAGACGGAACGATAGTCTTTCGTTTGGAGTGACAGAGAAGTGAGTTACTTTTAAGTGTGACTTTAGAATATAAAACAGGTAAAATACAAGAAAATATTGACGGTGGCCAAACAAATTGTAAACACAGGTCGCACACATGATGCTGGTGAGTTTCTGGTGCATAATGTGACGTTCTGAAGCCTAAATCTCCGTTTCCCTCCGTTTACAAGCAAATGTGAAGACAGAGTTTTTGAAAATCTCCACTTTGGCCGGAGTTTTCAGAAATTATCGTTTTTGGTGACTTTGAGTTTCGTTTTCGTGTAAACGAACGGCCAAAACGCATGAAAACACCACCGTTTTTGCTACGTGTAAACGGGGCCTAAGTCTGCAGTAGCAAAAGTCTGCAAGACAGCTGGGGCTCTAGGGTTAGCAGCAATTTGGTGCGCTTGCCTGCCTCATACAGTATCAAACACCAGGAATAAACAACCTCTATAGTTTTATACAACTTCACACAAGCGATGTTCAATTTTTGGCCCTGAAAAAAACGGTCCCATGCGACGGGATCCCAATTCTTCTCTACTTAAAACATCTGCTTGGGTCTTATGGCTGAAAAAGGTGCTGCACGCTTATGAATAAATCATGCATGCTTTCATGAACGACTGCCTCTGTGTGAGATTCACTTTCACCTGCGGTTAATGATTTGAGGACGATGCTCTTGAAGGTGTTAAAAGTACCGGCGTGCGGCTCGTCTCATCTGATTCAGAGGCTGCAGCAGCGAGTCGACGGGTATTATGGGAACCAAAAACTGGTTTCACAATGACTTTAACTGAGCGGGTGAAGGGGTTTCACTATGACGCTGCTTTTATGAATGAGTAACACGTTCACTAAGCGGCTTATTGGTACTACGGCCTGGCTGTTTGCCATCTTATGTCGCTGCTTGGCAGCAGATGAAACGACAGGTCTGGCTGGCAGTAAACAGCCGGAGGACACTTTTATTTTACAGTTGCAAACAAAAGATTGGTGAGGCCGATAGTGGAACATCACAGAAAAAAATCATTAAATCAGAAGCTCTGGGGTAAACTGGTGAACTCTGACTTTATTTAGTGTTTTATACTCTGTTACAGCTGTTTGTGGATAATACAAACATGTAACAAGTCGGATAAATCAGATGTGACGTGTGACATGTCCAATGAGCCGATATAGGGGTCGTAAAAAAAAAAAAAAAGTCTGGTGGGAAAATCTTAGATGACAGACGAGCAGGACATGAGGAGGAAAACACTTAAAAAATGTCCCATTAATGCAAAACGCATCACTGCTGGAGGCTACTTAGACATGATGTTTTGCTGTGCTGATTATTAATAAATGCATTCTATCGTAATATTAAGCTAAAAGGGCAGAAACCAACTTTCTCCGACTGCCCGGCTAAACCGGAATAAACTGCGCGGGGATGGCATTGGAAGTAAAGTCCAAACAGATATGTGGAAAATGGTCATCTGCTTTGGCGACGCCTACAAGGAAAAGTTATTGTTTTAATATTCGTCATGTAATAATTAAGTTAAATCTCATTTCATGTGGAAACAGTCGCAGGACGTGCACCGGCATGGAGCGACCGCCAACTACATTGGTTTTGAATCACTATCAAAGTTTCCAGATGTTTCATTTGACTTCAGCGGCAGAAAAAATTCCCCGAAACCTTAAAAAATGTGTAGCCTATCTGTAAATATGATGCTAAGTTTACTTTTTAAGTTGTTCATGATGCGATCACACACCAAGCATCACAACGTTGTAAAATCGTGCCTCACAAAGAAAATGCAATCAAAATCATATCAATAATGCTGATCAACCCATAGCTTAATAGTCTACACAAAAAATATGGACATAAAGTAATAAAATAAAAGAACTTTATGCAAAGACAATATTACTGAAATGAAAGTGACAAGTAACGTCTACAGCCCCCCAACTTTGATGGTCTCGTTTGTTTGTGCTGCGTTAGTGCTGGTTTGTGCAAAAAAAATAAATTTGTGCTGCTTTAGTTTTGAAGATATAACGGGTTAATTATGACACGATGACGTCATGCAGCTCCCCAATTTTTTGGGTCTCAAATATTTTTTTGCATTCAAACACTGTTTTTCTTTGATTGAAAAAGTTTTTTTTATTCAAGTGATTTTTTTTAATTGAAAATATTTTTTTCTTTTTGAAGCAACTTCTTTTTTGATTAAATGATAAAGACACAAATGTCCTAACCATAATATGGCCCAAACACAAAAAACACTACTTCAATCAAAAAAGTTGCTTCAAACAAAAACAACTTCTATCAAAGAAAACATTTCCAATCAAAGAAAAACAGTGTTCAAATGCATTTTTTTGAGTCTCAAATATTGTTTTGCATTCAAACATTTCTTTCCTTTGATTGAAATACATTTTTTGATTGAAAATATATTTTTTGATTGAAACAATCTTTTTTTTTATTGAATAATTAAGAAACAAATCTACGTCCATATACCACTCCAGACAAACTATACAACTCGTGCACGAGGCGCAACTGCTTGCGTTACTTTGTTTATTTTGTTCCTTCATGACCCACAATACCCAGCCGTCTCTGGGAACGGTTTTAGCTCACACGTGCATGGTCCATGCAGCTTTCACACCCTAGCCACGAGAGCGGTCCACAGTCAGTACGTTTACATGCATTAACAGAAAGTAGAAGTGTTGCCATAATCCGACCGATATTGAAGTTTTAACAGGCATGTCTACACCTTAGCCAGGCTGTAGTCGAACCGAACTGAAGCTCTTGAGATTGAGCTTTTAGTGCCAGATAATACGTCCTAATCCGAGTTATTCCTGCATGTATACGCTAAACAGGTGCATTGTTCCCCCTATAGGCTGTTTAAAAACTTAACCGCAGATGGGATAAATGATTTGAGGTATCTGTTTGATTTGGCCTTACAAGGAAAAGTATACCTTCTCTTAGACGGGAGAAGCTGAAACTCAGCATGAATGATTTAAAATGTGAGTTTAATGTGAGTTAAAAACATTACTGTTTACTGAAGCGTACTCTTAAATTAAACTTACCTGCTGTATTCTACTGCCTCTCAGGGTTTGACACTTCAGTTTCTGTCTTGCCTGTGTCCCATCTGCCCTGATTGTGTCTGCACCTGTGTCTCGTCATGTCTCGTTATCCCTTCAGTATATCTTGTCTTGTCATTCCTTGGTTCCCTGTCGGTCCGTACTGTTCCCTCCTACATGTGCGCCAAGTTTTTGATCCTTGTGTTTTTGATCCTGCTCTGCAGCGCCTTGTTTTTACCTTTTGTTGGAATAAATCCTTTGTTTTTTGAGAACTCCTGCCTCTGGCCTCCCTCTCTCTCCTGCATTTGGGTCCTCAGCAAACCGAACCACAACAGAACGGACCGACCAAATGGACCCAGCGGGAGAGCGCCTCACCCTAAGGGAGTTTTTTGCGCCGGGCCGAGGAGGGGGAGTATGGGGACCCCCTTCTGGGAACATGCCAGGCTCGCGGTGGGCCCAGGAGCCTGCAGGCTCAGGGGAGGCGACGACGAGGGCGTCAGCGCCAGCCCCAGCTTGTTCCGGCTCCAGCTCCTGCACCTGTTCCAGTGGTGGTCCCGGACGCACCTGTCCCTGTTCCAGTGGTGGTCCCGGACGCACCTGTCCCTGTTCCAGTGGTGGTCCCGGACGCACCTGTCCCTGTTCCAGCGGTGGTCCCGGACGCACCTGTCCCTGTTCCAGCGGTGGTCCCGGACGCACCTGTCCCTGTTCCAGCGGTGGTCCCGGACGCACCTGTCCCTGTTCAGGTGATGGTCCCGGACCCCCCTCAGCCAGCTCCGAGGACCCGTGTCCCCCCCCAGCCCGCCCTGGATGTGGACTGTGGGGACATCTGGAATCTGTCCCTTGAGGGGGGGCCAGCGCCTCGGACCCGGGTACCCCCGCAGCCGGCGCCCCGGACCCGGGTACCCCCGCAGCCCCGTCAAGTTCCAGAGCCCCGTCAAGTTCCAGAGCCCCGTCAAGTTCCAGAGCCCAGCCAAGAATCCCCGTCACGTCCCCCGCCAAGACCCAGGCCCAGGCCTCGGGGACGCCCCCCCGAGCTCTCTCGCCGGCCTGCCCGGCCTCGAGGACGGCCCCCGGAACGCTCTCGCTGGTCTGCTCGGTCCCGAGGTCGGTCCCCGGAGCTTTGGCCGTGTGTGGCCTCCCTCTCTCTCCTGCATTTGGGTCCTCAGCAAACCGAACCACAACACTGCCCTTATTTTTAACAGCTTGTGCTTTTTATTATTTTACTTCTTTTCTTATTCTTACCTATTTGTTATTATGTCCTGTCGCTTTTAATGTAAAGCATTACTTTGAATTATCTTGTGTTGAATTGTGCTATATAAATAAATTTGCCTTGCCTTGCCTTTATTTTCCTGTTTTACTTACAACAGAACGATATTCTGACTTGTGAACGAGTTGAATAAAGTTTATCATGCACCTTATAACCCGGTGCACCTTATGTATGAAAAAAGACCTGTTCAATCCTTAGCTAGATTGTTGCTGGATTTAGATTTTAGATGTGCATGTAACTGCACTGACTGCCCCGACTAAAGGTGTGAAAACTCCCCGAGTGTCAAACGACTCATAAGAGCTTCACACCTGAGACAGAAACCTGTTGGGGGGGAAACCCACCAGAGTAAAACATGCTCTAGGTCCTAAATGAGGGGAAACCCTGGCGTTTGACACTCGGTGGCGGATCGTCAGTGATCGACCTGCGATGGCTGAGCTAGCGTACGGCTCAGGCCGCCGGGGAGGAAGAGAGCGGGAAGCGGCGAGTCCTGCCAACACAAACACTCAAAGTTAATCATCTGGAACATTAAGCGCTGCTCCGTGTTCACACTCGTTGTCTGCCGAGATAATCCTCTGTTGATTTTATCAGTCGACTCGGTGGAAAATCACAGCGAGGAGAGCCGAGCACATGCGTGGGAGACTCGTGTTCCCACCTGTCAACTCCTGCACAGCGTCTCCCGTGGGTGCATGTGTCCTAACGGTGGGCCGGACGGTGGAGCCAGGATCAGGAGTATGAGCCGCACAGATGCCCAACAAAGTGTTTATTGTTATAAAAGTACATTCAGGTTCACGTTTGTTTGAGTTTTTCATTGATTTTTGATTATTTTTCATCATTTCTCATCCCGGTTTGGATGTTGTGCTGCTTTCTTTGGTACTTTTTCATTCTTTAACACCTTTATTTTGAGTAACCATAGCAACAGATGTTTGTTTGGTTTATTTTAGATACGGAGAAGCCAAGTCAAACCCAGACTGAGACCTCAAATCCCCAACGGGTTGACACGTTGCAACGGCGTCTCGTCTTCAGCAGAGCGGGACAGAGAGGGAGGAAGAAGAGAATGAGATGGATGAGCCTGAACTGCTGACGGGGACCAATCTGGAGTTTCATCAGCGAGGTGTCGTGTTCCAGCGAGGCGTGGCGGCGGGAGCGTATCCCCGACTTCAGCACCTTTGCTTTCAGCAGGGTTTCAGACGGAGACGTGATGGAGCGCTCAGCGACACCGGAGGGCGTGATCCAGGACTGTGGAGCATCATCGCTGAAGCCCGGACACTGAGCTGTCAGCTGGGACTTTCCCTCGTTATTATCCACCAGAGTGGTTGCCGTGGCAATTTACATCCCTCCATCAGCTGGTACCCAAGAGATGTGAGGTCAGAGGTGAGGAAGCAGGTAGAGGAGCAGATAGATGGAGGTCTGGACGGAGACAATGAACTGAACACAGTTCAGAAACAATCCTCCTCTCCTCCCATCCTCCCATCCTCTCATCCTCCTCTCCTCCCATCCTCCCATCCTCATCCTCTCCTCCACGGCGCGGAAAGAAGCAGCCAGGGATCCCGCGGCGGCGGACCGCGACCCAGGCAATCCCCGGCCACCCGGTCCGGGCCGGACACGTGGCCAGGAGGCCCTCACCCTCCAGGCCAACGACCCCCACCCGGCAGGGGGCCAGCCTGCCCGGAGAGACAGAGCCGCCCCGGCCGCCGACGCGGGCAGGCGCACCCGCCCCCACGAAAGTGGCCCTCCAAGACCAGAGGGGCGCCCCGCCGCAGAGGCAGCGGGGGGGACCGGAGACGGGCCCGGAGAGAGGGAACCCCCCAACAGGGCGACACCCACGCAGGCCCGACAACGGAGGGCCCCAGACCCAGGCATCCCATTCATTCATCCATTCACCTATCCGATATCTATACTAATAATAAGATATACTATAATAATAAGGTATACTATACATAATAATAATACTACAGTATTATTTATTTGTTTTCTACGCATGTTCTGTTCACAAGGAATCCTGGTCTTTTGAGTCCAGGAAGTTCTTATAAACACGGAGAGACACAAGACCAGGAGTAGACTAATCACTTCATAAATGTAATGAAGGATATGAACATTTCTGCATTTGTAGACGGTAGAAAGTACCGGGATAGAAGATTTACAAGAAGGTGAGAGAAAAGTTGCACGAGCAGCATTTGTTTTGAATTTGGATACAGGAAGAAGAAGCGGAAATGACGCTAATTACGTCATGATGTTTGATGGTTTGATCCAGATATCCCAAATGATTAATTACCATGTAAACAGAATATTCCGAATGTTTCAGTAACCGGAATATTAGCAATAACCCGAATTTTGACTTCATGTAAACGTAGTCTATGAGACATAGATTCCAGCGGTCGCTGCTTCTGACCCGCCTGTCCTGGAGCTGGACGTGTTGATGTTCTGGCGGCCGCGGGAGCTGAGTGCGTCCGAGCTGCGGTGGCCCGTGCGGGCCCGTGCAGGCCCGTGCAGGCCCGCGGCGAGCGCCAGCGGCTGTTTCAGAGGAATAAATCAGCGCGTGTGAACCGCCTGGACGATGCTGCCGCTGGTTTTCCCCTGTGGGTTCATGTCACGGTGTGCGTGTGCGCGGCTGCTGCTGCGTGTGCATGTTTCCGTATGCACGCCTCCCTGAGAGCGACTGCCCGCTGCAAGCGTAGCTGTTTTTGACATTTATGCGGTGATGGATGGGCGGCCCGCCGGCCCAGGGAGCTCCGTCCAGACGGGGGAAGCTGTTTTTCCAGCGTCGCCGGGATGGACATCTGCATGGACAGAGGTCACCCGGGCGTTTTTTAATCACGCCGTCCGCGAGCTTAAAGGTGTCTCTCAGGCGGCCTGATGACTTCCTGCAGAGACTGATGAAATTTTAACCTCCTGACCTGCAGTTGTCTTCCATCATCCGTGTCAAACTCCCAGCATGCCGCAGCACTTTTTCCCTCCGATGCTTTAACAGGATTCCTCCTCCCTTCTTTTTTTTTCAGCCTTCCTCCCATTTGTCTCTTTACGTCTTTCTAAGCTTTTTAGCTTCTGTTTTCCAGGGAAACGTCCTGCTCTGCAGCTGTTTCTCGCACGCCCCTGTGCGTGTCCGTGTGTGTGTGTGTGTGTGTGTGTGTGTGTGTGTGTGTGTGTGTGTTTGCAATAGGAATCCGATCTCTCGCTCTGTAAACCGTCCTGTGTGACTGTAGCGCGTTGCAGGAACTGCCATATAAGGCCGGAGCCGGCGCAGGCGGATACAAAGAGCGCGTTGTTCCCTGCAGCTACTGTGAAGCTCCTCCAGGACTCAGAACCGGTCCCACTCACGGCCCATCGCCGTCTCTCGGCCGTTTAAACTCACATTTCTGTCCTGAGATCTGTCCCTGTGCGTCTGATTCCCTGAGCACGAGACACGGGCGCCTCCACATGAGTGATGGAAGCACCAGGGCTCACCGTGTGTCTTATTGCTTTTTAAGACTGTTTGACACCCGGGGGATCCTCCAAACATAAAACGTGACGGATGGCTGGATACACATGTGGGGCTTCCTCCGGAGCACGTGGCCCGCCCTGACTAAATATCATCGTCAACCAACCTTTATCCCCTGAGGAAAACGAGACGAGACGCAACGAAAATGCTGGTCATGTGACGATAACGATAATTAGATATATATAATGCAATATCGTAGAGGAATAAAAACAAGACTAAAATGTAAATTACAAAATAAAAACTGCTAAAATGGGTCTTATGTTCGTTGACCAAAATGAGACAAAATGTTCTACCAAAGATCCTTAATGTCCATGTTTTCAGTAGTTTCTCTGGTTTAATGTCCATGTTTTCAGTAGTTTCTCTGGTTTAATGTCCATGTTTTCAGTAGTTTCTCTGGTTTAATGTCCATGTTTTCAGTAGTTTCTCTGGTTTAATGTCCATGTTTTCAGTAGTTTCTCTGGTTTAATGTCCATGTTTTCAGTAGTTTCTCTGGTTTAATGTCCATGTTTTCACTAGTTTCTCTGGTTTAATGTCCATGTTTTCAGTAGTTTCTCTGGTTTAATGTCCATGTTTTCAGTAGTTTCTGGTTTAATGTCCATGTTTTCAGTAGTTTCTCTGGTTTAGTTCTGCTGGGTGACGTTAGTCCTCAATCCCAGTCGCTGCAGCGGGAATCAGATCCAGAAGATGCAGCTGCAGAGTTAGAGGCTGATGCCGTTAACGCAGAGCTCTAGGTTCACGTTGATTAAAAACAAAGTTACATAGAGAAATGCGGGGATCTGCTCTGGGGCTGGAGAAGAAAAAGAAGAAGAAGAAGAAGATCATCTTTGGATACACTTTCCTACATAGACGTGGAAAAGAAAACCCAATGTGTTGTGGAAAAAGAAAAAGATGGGGAGAAATGCAGAAAAATAAATATGTTGTAAACTCAAATTAGAGTCTTCTGTATCTGGAATGAACGTATTCTTGAGTTTATAACAATAATATAATAATAAGATAACCTTGTTTGAATTGTAAAATGGGTTTGGCTAAATACAATCTTTGACTAAAACCAGACTAAAATGATCAGACTTTTAGTCACTGAAACTTGACACGACTAAAAGGAGAATGAACGTGACTAAAACTATTAAAAACTCAAATGTTAGCTTGACCCAAAGACTAGACTAACTAGAACTGAAACAGGCTGCCAGAAACAACACTATTACTGACCTGGAACAGTCTTTAGCCTAGCGACCAAAAGACACCAAGATTCTCACCTTCTTAAGCATAATGTGCACCGATCAACCAGCAGACCCCGTGAGCCTAAATAAACACCTACATGACCTCGGCGAAGGTCGGCGAAGGTCGCCCCACGGTGGTTTTAAAAACGGAGGAGGGTGTGATTTACGGCCTGGTGACACTCGACAGTAAAAGTTTAGGATTCATGGAAAAAAGTCCACACTTTCATCTGTTTTTGTGTGTTTTTTAGCACCTCGCCCGTACCGAGCCTTTTGTCCGGGCCCTCCGAGGTTTCCCAGCGTCGTTTACTGAGCGGCTGAGATTTATAGTGGGATTGTTATGTCACACAACCAGTTTGGGCCGAGACTACCCAGCATGCACCTCTGACCTCCGGCACGCAGAGGTGTCAAGTAACGAAGTACAAATACTTAGTTACCTTACTTTAGTAGAAATTTTGGTTATCTATACTTCACTGGAGTAATTATTTTTCAGACGACTTTTTACTTTTACTCCTTACATTTTCACGCAATTATCTGTACTTTTTACTCCTTACATTTTAAAAACAGCCTCGTTACTCTATTTCATTTGGGCCTTTAATAAAAACTATCCAGTTAAATTGCTCCATCCGGATAGAGTGAATTTGGTTGTGGTTGTTTCAGATGTTCTTGTCCAGTTTTGTTCTTACATCCGTTCCCTCAGATTCCTGCAACTAAACTTGGATGTACATTCCAATAAAGGTTAGGATAAATGATAACATGAACATGAAGTTTGACTTTTTGCAACATTACAATACTTATAGGCAACTAGTCATCATATCTCCTGCTCTCTGAAACACATGTTAATGCTCAATAGTACACATATATGGTTCTTTAATATATTTGCATTATACTAAGATGCATTCATTTTCAATGGCTTTTGTCCTTAATGGCTTTTTTCCCCTTACATTACTTTTACTTTTATACTTTAAGTAGTTTTGAAACCAGTACTTTTATACTTTTACTTGAGTAAAAAACTTGAGTTGATACTTCAACTTCTACAGGAGTATTTTTAAACTCTAGTATCTATACTTCTACCTGAGTAATGAATGTGAATACTGAAGACACCTTTTGACACTTTCCTGACCGGACAGCAACCCCAAACCGAAATCTGTAGTTTTTTAAAGACTGCTGTGTACCCGCAGGACCTGACACCCAGAACCTTAAACCAGAACCGTGTATCCCGGCAGACCCGTGGCTGCAGCACCAGGTTGAACGCTGACTCTTCTTTGTCTCATTTACTGCACAATTGAACTGTTTTACATCTTGTAAGTCGTAAAGTCTAAAGATAATTTGTCATTTAAAAAAAATAGAGTACATTTGTTTTTCTCTGAATCAGAATCAGAATCAGAATCAGAATCAGAATCAGCTTTATTGGCCAGGTTTGAACATTGTCCAACAAGGAATTTGACTCCGGTAATTTTGCTCTTTGGTAATAAAATAAACAATAAAACAAATGTGGTATTTCTATGATACAGAATAAACAGAATAAAGGTGCAGCAGTTTGAGGTAGAGAAAGAAAAGAAAAAGGGACAGTTCTGAATAAAAATAAACCTAACCTATTTACAATTTTACAAGACAATTATACAAAAAAAAAATACAAAAAGATTATACAAATTATACAAAGAAATACAAAGTGAGGGGTGCAGCAGGGGTGAGGCAGACATGGTTGTCAAGGAAGGTCAATCAATCAATCCCCCAGAAATATAATAGATAGATAGATAGATAGATAGATAGATAGATAGATAGATAGATAGATAGATAGATAGATAGATAGATAGATAGATCGATGGTTCGAACCCTAGTTCCTCCTGTGTCCACCAAAGTGTCCTTGGGCAAGACACTGAATCCCGGTTGTCAGGCCAGCGCCATTGTGTGGCAGCTCCGCCGACAACCGGTGCGTGAATGTTTACAGTGTAAAGCGCTTTGGGCTGTAGGAATACAGCTGGAAAGCGCTATATAAGTGTAAGCCATTTACCATTTACCATTAATTTAATTATCTTTATATATATTGCTTTCTCATGACAGCGAACAGAGATTGTGGCTGTGATAACGTCAAAGTATGCTGCGTTTCACACCACCTTACATAAGCGGGCCGGAGCTCGCACGTTGGATGCACGAGCTCGGCTAATCTCCTCAGGGTTTGCTGGGAAGATTTATTGGCGCTTTCATGTGAGGAATGTCTTTGATTCGCTGTTAAAACGTTGCGTAACTCAGAGGGACGGTGGCCGCGCCGACTTCAAACGGCGGCGGGAGATGGATGCGTCCGGGCCGTCCGCAGACACGTGAGCCGCCGCTCAAACGCCTGGGCTTTAACAGTTAAAGGTGCTGGAGATAAAAGATAAGGCGGTCAAAGGGATTCCAGTCGGAGCTCCCGCTGCCACGTCTGGCTGCTGAGACTCTCAGGTTTACTAAAGTTTAATTCCTGACCACTGCAATTAAACTCTATAACTGGTCCACCTCAGTCAGAGCCGCGGCCATCACACACATGGACTGAATCTGCCTGTCACCTTGCACTCTATATACATACATACATACATACACGCAGTGTTTGGGTAGTTACTCAAAAAAAGTAATCCATTACATATTACTAGTTACTTTTAAAAAAGTAATCCCTTACACTACTTAGTTACTGGTTGCTGAAAGTAACTAGTTACATTACTAGTTACATTACTTTTGGATTACTCTGCAATATCACCTGAGCTGCACCATAACTCGATTGCCAATGAACAACATGTACAGGACTGTCTCAGAAAATTAGAATATTGTGATTTTCTGTAATGCAATTACAAAAACCAAAATGTCATACATTCTGAATTCATTATAAATCAACTGAAATATTGCAAGCCTTTTATTATTTTAATATTGCTGATCATGACTTACAGCTTAAGAAAACTCAAATATCCTATCTCAAAAAATTAGAATATTCTGGGAATCTTAATCTTAAACTGTAAACCATAATCAGCAATATTAAAATAATAAAAGACTTGCAATATTTGAGTTGATTTGTAATGAATCCAGAATGTATGACATTTTTTTTTTTTAATTGCATAACAGAAAAAAAAGAACTTTATCACAATATTCTAATTTTCTGAGACAGTCCTGTAGTTGGAACCTTATTACTGCAGTGCCCAGATCAGCACAAATGTGTATTCGTAAAATCCCGTAAAATCCCGTAAAATCCCGTCAAATCCCGTAAAATCACGTTAAAGGCTGATTTATGGTTCTGCGTTACACCAACGCTGAACTTTGGTGTAGGTTACGCGGCGACGCATACTGTACGGTGTACGTCGCCGTGTAACCTCGCCGTCTGCTTCGATTTAACGCGGAACCATAAATCTTCCTTAAGTCAGACAAGTGTTGCGCAACGCGTGAAGACGCATGAAAGGCAAATTTGATTTTCTTTTCTGTTCTCCCGTTCTATATGTAGCTGAAAAGCTTAAAGTAACTAAAGTAACATATTTTTTTTGTATTAGAGTAACTATAACGGGATTACCCAAATTACAACTGTAACGCGTTACATTACTGTGTTACTGGCGAATGTAATCTCGTTACAGTAACGCGTTACACCCAACACTGCATACACGCATACTGTGTATATAAAGTATGTATACACAGTATGCGTGTATGTATGTATGAATGCATATGTGTAGGTATGTGTATATACTATTGTATTACTGTATTATTGATTATACAAATACTGTATGACACTGTACTAGTTTATAAAACTACTTATAAAACCTTTTGGTCCTTGGTGATTAGATAGAATTGTATAAAGATTGTATGTATATTTGTGTGTATATACTAAAAATGATATATGTTATTTTCGTGTATGGCACCGACAAATTGCACCTGTACTGGGAATTGAAAAGGACCAATAAACTAAACATACCTATATATTTCTATCTATCTATCTATCTATCTATCTATCTATCTATCTATCTATCTATCTATCTATCTATCTATCTATCTATCTATCTATCTATCTATCTATCTATCTATCTATCTATCTATCTATCTATCTATCTATCTATCTATCTATCTATCTATCTATCTATCTATCTATCTATCTATGAACGAGGTGGTTGAACATCCTGGACTTTCTTTCTCCTATAAAACGCTGCGACCAGCAAGAATTTAAAAGGTCACAAAAAGGAGGAGAAACATAAATAAGAAAATAAATGGGCGGAGGATGAAAACATGGCAGGTTTGATGAGTAATGATGCGTTTATACTTGTTGTATTGCAGATCTTGAGGAATGCTGGAGTGGTGAACCCGAGCCCCGGTCCCGGCAGACCGTGGGACACGGCCACGCCCACCGGCTCCATACCTGACTGACACCTTTGACTGATGCGGCTCCCCGAGGTGCTCTCACTCACAGGTACCGGACTTAAAACGTCCTCCCACCAAACCGCAGATCATGACCTCACATACAAGACAAGAAAATCAGACATTTAAAGTGCATGACCTACTCAACGATGGAAATGAGTCAAGGAGGAATTCAATGTTCACCCCTCAGGCTCTTCATGAAGCCGCGTGATTAAACCTAAATTTCTCTAAATTATAGCGTGGGCTGATAGTTTGACGATCTCTTTGATATAATTTGTTAATCATGTTTGCATTTGAAGGAAAAACAGATACAATGTCGGTATAGCAGATATTAGCTGTCAGAGACGGCCTCTTCTTTCGACGCTGATCAACGAAACGGCCGACTTAAAGACATTACACAAACCAGCGGATGTATCCATCTTCCTGAGGGTCTGTAGGTTTTAAGGTGGAACTGCATAAACAAGATGGTTTGGGAAATGGCTTGTATGGTTAAAAATACGCATAACCTTTTAACAAGAACTCGGGCCTCATCAGTGGTTTGTAGCTTTACGACCTGAAGTTGTGTGCTCTTAACCTCCTAAACGCTCTTCTTTTGGTCCAAAAACAACTACTTTTGTTTAGTTTGGCTTACTTTAGTTTTGTTTTTATTCAAACAAAGAAAATAATGCCACTTCCACTCACTTGTTTGGGCTTGTTGTCTCCTGGCTACGTTGTCAGGTAGAGCTGCGTGTCATCTGCGTAGGTAAAAAACGTCAGAGAAGGTGAAGTCTCGGAGATCGTCTCATTCAGGCCACGTTTACACATAGCCGGGTATTTACAAAAACGGATATTTCCCCCTCTACGTTTTGAAAAATTCCATCGTTTACACGAGATCGTTTTCAAAATCTCTTCATTTACACGAACCCGCATAAATACGCTGTTAAGGTGCTATGAGCATCCAAACCTGCAGGGGGCAGTGTAACGAGAAGATAAAGTCATGCTAGCCAATCAGAATCCTGGAAAAAAACGTCAACAAATGACACGTGTGAAGCCTGAATAATATGGTTCCGCGTTAAATCGACGACGTAGCCTACGTCGTAGGCTCTGCGTTGGTGTAACGTGGAACCATAAATCAGCCTGGACTGCCAGTTACTTCCAAAACGGAACGAGAGTCTTTAGTTTGGAGTGACAGAGAAGTGGAGTTACTTTTAAGTGTGACTTTAGAATATAAAACAGGTAAAATAAAAGAAAATATTGACGGTGGCCAAACAAATTGTAAACACAGGTCGCACAAACAATGCTGGTGACGTTTCTGTCTCATAATGTGACGTTCTGAAGCCTAAATCTCAGTTTCCCTCCGTTTACAAGCAAACGTGAAAACAGAGTTTTTTGCAAATCTCCACTTTGGCCGGAGTTTTCAGAAATTATCGTTTTCGGAGAATTTAAGCTTCGTTTTCGTGTAAACGAACGGCCAAAACGCATGAAAACGCCACCGTTTTTGCTCCGTGTAAACGGGGCCTTAGAGCATTTTTAAGCTTTTTTTTTCCCTGATTTCATCGTTTTACCTCTTTCAATCCCTTCAACACACACACACTTACACACCCACCCACGCACGCACGCACGTACGTACGTGTGCACGTACGCGTGCACGTACGCATGCACGTGCACGGTCTTTGAATTCCAGAGGAGCTGAAACTGTGATTCATCACTTAGCTCAAATACTTTCCCATGCTGAACAATGAGAGGAGAGGACGGTGTTTAGAGAGGATGACATGTGACGGAGGCATCACTCCTCACCCTCACTCACACACTCACACACACAGATCACTCTGTATAAGTAATCGCTGGTATCTGGCGTCCAGCCTCCAGGACCTGCAGGTGGATGCACCGCTGCAGCAGCAGGAAGTGACTGGATTGCATAACCCCTGCAGCGAGATCGTCTCTCTGATATCACAGCCAGTTTAGTCTAAAACAGTGATTTAGCTTTTTTTTTTAGATGCTGATAGCAGGACGCCTCTGAGCACGTGCAGGAGCCGAGCCAAACCACGAGCGCTGCGATGACAGCTTAAGTACACTTTAATGACGGAGGGCCGGGACACGCTGCAGTGTGAGGAGTCAGTCATGAGGGAGCAGCAGTGGATTTGAAAGAGATTCCATTGACTTAATGCTTCATTTAAATGAAATAATAATAATGACAAATCAGAAAAAGCCAGCGAGAGACGTCGCGCCTTCAGCTGGTTTGAACAGAAACTACTAGATATCTGAAAGTTTGGAGTGCTAAATTATGCAAAATGACTCTTTCTTTGACTTTTATACGTCCGATTTAATCAGTGGTGATTATAAACGAACTTCCCGCCAAGAGAGTGACCGATGTAATCGAAGACGGGACGTGAAACTGTACCGTGTTGCAGTCAGGATGAAGAGGATGAAGAGGTGAAACTGCAGAGGTGTCAAAAGTATTCACATTCATTCAGCAGTCTTTAAAAAACTACAGATTCCGGTTTGGGGTTGCTGTCTGGTCAGGAAAGTGTCAAAAGGTGTCTTCAGTATTCACATTCATTACTCAGGTAGAAGTATAGATACTAGAGTTTAAAAATACTCCTGTAGAAGTTGAAGTATCAACTCAAGTTTTTTACTCAAGTAAAAGTATAAAAGTACTGGTTTCAAAACTACTTAAAGTATAAAAGTAAAAGTAATGTAAGGGGGAAAAAAGCCATTAAGGACAAAAGCCATTGAAAATGAATGTAAATATATTAAAGAACCATATATTTGTACTATTGAGCATTAGCATGTGTTTCAGAGAGCAGGAGATATGATGACTAGTTGCCTATAAGTATTGTAATGGTGCAAAAAGTCAAACTTCAGAGGCATGTTATCATTTATCCTAACCTTTATTGGAATGTACATCCAAGTTTAGTTGCAGGAATCTGAGGGAACGGATGTAAGAACAAAACTGGACAAGAACATCTGAAACAACCACAACCAAATTCACTCTATCCGGATGGAGCAATTTAACTGGATAGTTTTTATTATAAAGGCCGAAATGAAATAGAGTAACGAGGCTGTTTTTAAAATGTAAGGAGTAAAAAGTACAGATAATTGCGTGAAAATGTAAGGAGTAAAAGTAAAAAGTCGTCTGAAAAATAATTACTCCAGTGAAGTATAGATAACCAAAACTTCTACTTAAGTAAGGTAACAAAGTATTTGTACTTCTTTACTTGACACTTCTGTGAAACTGTCATTATGAAAGAGAACACAAACAAATTCAGGTGTGATGAAAAAGTTTGGCATCAGTGCTCAAAGCTTCCGGTTTCTTCACCTATTTATCTACACACACACACACACACACACACACTCTCACTCTCACACACACTCTCACACACACTCTCACTCTCACACACACTCTCACACACACTCTCACAGAATCCCATGGGAACGAGAGCGTAGGCGTGTTTGCTTTGGCACGTCTCTCGAGGTGTCCTCTCGTACACGTTTGATAGTACAGCGAGTACCGAGCACTCGCGGGCTTGTGGTTAGGGCGTGTGCCAGCGCATCTGACAAGTGGAGGTGCCACATGAGTGATTTGAGAAGAAATGTGTTGAAAGAAAAGAGAGATAAAACGTCAGTTAGGATGAATAATTTGAACCAGTTGTGAAAACTGACATTTTTCATTAGAATATCAAACGGTTTTTAACTGAACTATTGTCATATATTTCCCCCTCGCCCATTTTAATGAGCAAAGTGTTATTTTAAATAACTGAAACACCAGCCAATCACCGGGTATATTTGCCGTCATGGTTTTATCGCAACGCGTACAGCAAATAGAGAGAGAATGTGTCTTTTTAAATGACCTTTTAACTACTGTAGTCTTATGTCGGGAATCACAAGAGTTCCCATAAAAGTGGATGGAGCTGCAGGCGTATCACATGAAACTAAAGCAAGTTGAAACGACGCATTAATGTATGAAATACTAACTGAGGTGTGCGCCAGTTGGAAAGTAACACGTGCAGTGACCCCCCCCCCCCTATAAAACCCCCCAGCGCTTATTGAATGAGCATCAGTATACCTGAGTATCCAGCTTCAACCCTATCACGCGCGCTGGCCTATCAGTTTCAGTCCCAGCATACTGCTGCACACAGAGAAACTAATTAGAGATCTAGTGCAGCTGTGTCAGATTACGTTTAAGCAGAAACCACTAGAGGTGGGTGCAATTCATCGATGTGTCGATGCATCGCGATGTGTCACGTGACGATTTGGAATCGATTAATTAAAAATATATATATATTTTTTTTTTTTTTTTTTTTTAAGTTATCCTATCCAGATTCCAGACTGAATAAGCTGCTGAATCATTTCATTTTCAAGAATGCACATTTCTTATTGTTCACTTATATGGCTTATATGGTAAATGGCAGATATGTTTACACTAAATAAATTTGATGAAAGTACATATCTTGTTTACTAGGGATTCTTTCTTTCTTTCTTTCTTTCTTTCTTTCTTTCTTTCTTTCTTTCTTTCTTTCTTTCTTTCTTTCTTTCTTTCTTTCTTTCTTTCTTTCTTTCTTTCTTTCTTTCAGGCTCATTTCCTTCCTTCCTTCCTTCTTTCCTCCTGCTCTTTCCTTCCTTCCTTCTTTCCTTGTTTTCTTCCTTCCTTCCTTCCTTCCTTCCTTCCTTCCTTCCTTCCTTCCTTCCTTCCTTCCTTCCTTCCTTCCTTCCTTCCTTCCTTCCTTCCTTCCTTCCTTCCTTCCTTCCTTCCTTCCTTCCTTCCTTCCTTCTTTCCTTCCTTCCTTCCTTCCTTCCTTCCTTCACGTACGTTGTGCTTGGATTTAACGTAGAATCATAAATCGGCTTTACACAAAAACATCAAACAGGAATTTATCGTTTTTATCGTGAGATGACAAATTCTTATCGTGGGAAATTTTTTTGACGGTTTATCGTGAACGGTAAAATATCACCCATTCCTATTGTTTACTTGAATTAATGAACTCATTAAATCCAGGGCTTGACCGTTTTCAGTGTTTTCCTCCAATAGAGGGCGCTCTCATGCAAGTGCAGCTTTCCCTGGTCAAAGTTAAGTAAGTCAAAGAGCAAATGTTTATATAGTCATAAAATAAATGACTTTGTGTATTTGAAAAATACATGTCAAATGTTCAAAAAACCTTGTTATTTACTTAATGAGTGTTGTTAGAGGAACTGAGTTAATTGATTGGCTATTTATTTACAAATGTAGCCACAGATGAAGACAAAATCAAACTTGTATGGAAAAAAACATTAAAAATCACAATAATCGAAGAATCGTGGCACCAATAATAGAATCGAATCAACAATCGTTATAATCGAAGAATCGAAGAATCGAAGCTCCAATAATCGAAATCGAATCGAATCGTGAGGTACCCTTGTTTGCACACCCCTAGAAACCACCATTGAAACTATGAATTTTATTGGTAAAGCACTTAAAAGGGTCCAATATTTTAACCTGTGACAGGTTAATTCATGCTTTAATTCCTCCGCCGGTATTGCTTCATACCCCGTACATCCCTGAATACACAGTACGGTACAGCTGCACATCCTTCTGAGTAAGTGACAGCTATAATAACTACCTGTGTGAACAGTGGGCGTGTTTTCTTTCCCTTTCACCTGAGTTGACAGAAGACTGAATCCCGGTAAAGAGATGTGGCTTAAAGGGAAAAACGTCTGGCTCAGGCTTTTTTTGTTTGCCTAATCTTCATTTACACATAAACTGCTGATGAAGCGCTTCTTCCTTTTCTCTCGCTTCTCCCCGCATTACGCAACTGGTTTTGCACAAATCCACGCACAGGTAATTAGTGGCCTTTCACAGCAAACAGTGTTATCTGCACATCGTGTCTCCTGGTCTTGAAATCCCTCGGCAGGAAGTCAATAGCAAAACTGGTTTATGAGTAATATGCTTTGATGCAACAGCCGTTTCAACGATATCTCAGGTTCAAGCTCAGCAGTTTAGTTTGATTTACATTACAATGTACAATTACGATACTGTTACATGCTATAATACAGATTAATGACATAAAATAATAATAATGATGACCATAATAATAAAAATAGTAATAATAATCATGATGATGATGATGATGATGATGATGATAATAATGATAACTATAATAATAATAGGGATGATGATGATGATAATAATAATAATCATAGTAATAATGATGATGATGATGATGATGATGATGATGATAATAACAATAATAATAGTAAAAACATTACTGTTTACTGAAGCGTACTCTTAAATTAAATACTTACCTGCTGTACTCTACTGCCCTTATTTTTAACAGCTTGTGCTTTTTATTATTTTACTTCTTTTCTTATCATCTTATTCATAATTTTATTCAATCTTAATTGTTATTTACTGTCTAATTATGTCTTGCCGCTTTTAATGTCAATGTAAAGCACTTTGAAATACCTTGTGTTGAATTGTGCTATATAAATAAACTTGCCTTGCCTTGCCTAATAATAATAATAATAATAATAATAATGATAATAATAATGATAACCATAATAATAATAGTAATTATGATGATGATGATGATAATAATAATAATAATAATAATAATAATAATAATAATAATAATAATAATAATAATAATAATAATAATAATAATAATAATAATAATAATAATGATGAAGGTTTCCTGATAGTGAAGCAGTTAATCTGAAACCACTAGGTCCATTACACCAAGGAAACTAGATTTTGATCATTTGCATCGCAGTCACCAATTATTATTTTTAGACTAAATATTTAGACTAAATCTATCATGAAAGAGATGATTGCATGAGCTGCATCAAGAAAAAATGGTCCACACTGGGAAGAAGTTACGACAACACAACTCCTGTCTGTCTGAGGCCTGAATATGGTATCAGTAGCAAAGATTGATGAATTTAAGTCATTTATATTTGTAAGGCACTTTAAACTGCAAATGCAAACTGCAAGATAAAGTACCAGCATTTATTTTAGAGGCAGAAATCAGATCACATGGATGTTTCAGATGTGTCACGTGTAAATCTGGATCGCTGCAGCGGCAGACAGGAAGCTCTCGGCTGCAGCTGATGAAGAAACATCTAAAGACATGAAGCGCCGCACAACTGAACTGATAAGAGTCCTACAAGACAGCTGATGGGTGAACGTCAACCCGAACCCGACCAACGCTGCGGCTGCTGAGGATGATGATGATGATGATGATGATGAGGATGGTGATGATGATGATGATATCCTGTTGATTGTTTGATGTGATGAGAGGAAAAAAAACCTACATATTTGATCTTCATGTGTTTCCTAGAAGTACAACATCAACTCTGCCTACTTCCTCTTCGACAGGAAGTGTAAAAAAAAAAAAAAAGACATGTAAAAACACAACAGGACACCCGTGAAAGACACACGACACACGTGTGACCACAGACCGCCGGTACGGGCGAGGCGGCTCTGTTTCCATGACACTGACAAGCAGAGAGAGAGAGTGGACGAGAAAATGAAAAAGTAGAGTTAAGAAAGAGCCGGAAGTACAAATACTCAAACGCAGCTGTACGACTGCAAAAAAACACCAGATCAGGTGCAAGAGGACGACAGGACCAGCCTGCACAGAGCACAGATGCAAAAACAGGATGAGTTTTGTGCAAATGCGGACTGTGCAGCACCTGGAGCAGGTGAACCAGGACATGTCCCCCCGCCCACTGGAGCAAAACAGTGTTTAAACTCTCTCTCAGGTGTTTATCGGCCAGATCAGGTCTGCTGAGAGCAAACCGAGTGCCGAGTGACGTACGTGTCTCGGCCTCGCTGCACCTTATCTGGGTGAGGTCTCAGCAAACACACGACTGGGCCGTGTTCTGAAGACACCGCA
The DNA here is from genome assembly GCF_033807715.1 of Cololabis saira. NCBI lineage: Eukaryota > Metazoa > Chordata > Actinopteri > Beloniformes > Belonidae > Cololabis > Cololabis saira. Next base: position 8,865,840 of record NC_084594.1, read on the forward strand.
GCTGAGATCAGGATAAAGCTCCACTCGGAGTCAAACCGCGGAGCAGTGGGGTTTCGTTGTCTGAAGAGATAATGGACTTGAGCACTTCGAACAAACCGTTGAATAGTGTTGTTTTTGTCAGCCTGTTTCAATTTTAGTTTAAGTCTAGTCTTTGAGTCAAGCTATCATTTTATTTTTTATTAGTTTTAGTCACGTTCATTCTCCTTTTAGTCGAGTTTCAGTCGACTAAAAGTCATTTTAGTCTAGTTTTAGTCAAAGATTGTATTTAGCTAAACCCATTTTACAATTCAAACAAGGTTATCTTATTATTATATTATTGTTACCTTATAGACTCAATAATACATTAATTCCAGATACAGAAGACTCTAATTTGAGTTTACAACATTTTTATTTTTCTGCATTTCTCCCCATCTTTTTCAACGACACATTGGGTTTTCTTTTCCACGTCTATGTAGGAAAGTGTATCCAAATATGGTTCTTCTTCTTCTTCTCCAGCCCCAGAGCAGATCCCCACGTTTCTCTATGTAACTTTGTTTTTAATCTACGTTAACTAGAGCTCTGCGTTAACGGCATCAGCCTCTAACTCTGCAGCTGCATCTTCTGGATCTGATTCCTGCTGCAGCGACTGGGATTGAGGACTAACGTCACCCAGAACTAAACCAGAGAAACTACTGAAAACATGGACATTAAACCAGAGAAACTACTGAAAACATGGACATTAAACCAGAGAAACTACTGAAAACATGGACATTAAACCAGAGAAACTACTGAAAACATGGACATTAAACCAGAGGAAACTACTGAAAACATGGACATTAAACCAGAGAAACTACTGAAAACATGGACATTAAACCAGAGAAACTACTGAAAACATGGACATTAAACCAGAAACTACTGAAAACATGGACATTAAACCAGAGAAACTACTGAAAACATGGACATTAAACCAGAGAAACTACTGAAAACATGGACATTAAGGATCTTTGGTAGAACATTTTGTCTTGTTTTGGTCAACGAAAACGAAGACACGTTTTAGCAGAGTTTTTATTTTGTAATCTACATTTTAGTCTCGTTTTTATTCCTCTATGATATTGCATTAAATATTTAATTATCGTCACATGACCAGCATTTTCGTTGTGTCTAGTCTCGTTTTCCTCAGGTGATAAAGGTTCGTTGACGTCGACGATATTTAGTCTTAATCTTCCTTGACGAAAGCAGCTTTACCGTTGACTCACAGCTACTTTGGTCACATCACACCGAGGTCATGGGTCTTGGTGCTGGTCCATCGTTGCCCCCCCTTTGCTTGGAGATGCAATCCTGAATCCATCTCTTAGAAGTTCACAAACACAAGACGTCAGGAGGATATTTATTCAGTCTGTTCATCACGTTTCTATATTTTAGCCAGAATTTGATATCTTTTTTAGAAGGTTTTCCTTCGATTATTTGATTCAGTTTCGAAAAAAGACTCAGACAAATTGTATTTGCTATGCCAACCCCTAACCCCCCCTCACCTCCACCCATCCTGCCACAACATGACCTTCAGGAATCCAGTGTAAAATGTAATTTCTGGCTTGTTTTGGGAGGTTGACAGGAGCCTGGACTCTACTGTTGACACTAAGCCTGCAGACGCCGGCGACTGACAGGAGCATCATCATCAGTTACCTAAAGCCCCCCCCCCCCCGAAACTCAAGTTATCTCCTTCCCCAGAGGTGTTGCATTACTGCTGGGGGGTTTCCCAGAATCTTTCAGACCTGCATGTTGCAGCGAGACCCTAACCCGCCCCCGGCAACCGTCCCCGGCAACCGTCCCGGGGTCCCAGCGTCAGGGGAAGACATTTCCACAGCGTGGAGAATGAAGAAAGACACACCGACGGAAAGAAAGTAGTGACAGTGTTAGTGAGGATGTGACAGTCACAACTATGGAAAACATCAAAGGAACGACCCGACGATAAGTGTGATGTCATATCCTGCAGCTCAGCCCCATCTGGGTTTATTCTCCTTCCAACCCACTCGTCACGTCAGGATTCCTCACCATGTTTTAAATTGATTATTATTTTAGGTCTCTTAAATTAATTACAAATAAAAAATACTTTACTCAAGTATTATTAGAAAGTCATATAAATGTAACTTTAATGTATTATTATTTTATGGGATGTGAGCTGGAAATGCTGAAGTGTTTATTATTTTTGTTTCTTACAATTTTTCTATAAAGTCATGAAGCTTAAAAACAAAGAGTTTTATTCTAGATCAAGGGAAGAGCGTCTTCTATTTCATTTGGGATTTATCTCCCAATGAATATTGATGTTGAACAATCAGAAATGTTCAACACGTTCATGTTAACTTTCTCTATTATGAAGTTTTAGAAAACAGATCAACAGTTAAATGAAGACAGTAGATGAATTGTTAATGAGTTTTGCTGCGTCTGCCACATGATTAGACCCATCGTTTTTCCATCTGCGGCTTCAGCGTCAGCTTTGCCTCCTCGATACTCGGACCAGCAGCCTTCTGTTTTGCATTAAACCTCAGTTTGCAGGTGTAATCAGTGGTGGTCTAGCAAGTCCATTTAAACACGAAACATTGAGTTTTTTTGAGTTTATGATCCAAGTAAGGAATATAGGGAAAATGTTTAAAAAATTTTGAAAAAGAAATTGACACACTTTGACAAAAGTGCCCACTAAGGAGGCATCATGTTTGTGCAGAAGAACAATGGTATTTTGAAGATGTGTATTTCAATGCATAATGTGAATTAGGTTTCCCCCTCTTTCTTTTTATCATGGAACATTTTCTTCCCTGATAAACTTGTATTTACACTAGAAAAAAAAAGAATATATTTGTTTAGCTTAATGTTACTGTGTCACACAAACATCGAGCTCCAGTGAACATCGCGGCAGAGGCGACTAAAAGGCCCAAGAAAGTGATGACGGAGAAAATGAGAGTGTGACCAAGAAAAAGACAAAACAAGAGCTAAATCTTGCAGGTACGTCCGGCCGCGATCCGTTGGATACGCCCCCAAAAGTCTTGAGCGGCCAATCAAATCAGTGCATCGTTGTAGCGACAATCTGCGTGGTAAACTATGTCGACAGTCTCCAATCAGTCCTTTGCACGTTTGATGTACAAAGTATTTGCATTTGAGTTTTACGGGAGATCTTTACGGTGGCCGACAAGGGCCAAACGCATTGCAAAGGCCTAATGCGTCTCAGTTAAGGAAAACGGCTTCAAGTACAGAAACGATTCAAATTCACAAACTCAAAACGAGGTACAAAAAGAGGAACGTGGTGCAAATGAAAAAACGTGCTGCAAAAAACAAAGACAAATGCAGCAGCATCAAACGCGCTGCAAATAGAGAAACGATGCAAAGCAAAAAAAGATATAAAACAAGAAACCATCTTCAAAAGAAAAACGCTTCATAACCGGTCACTACAACCGGAAGTGCTCCAAACCTGCAGGGGGCGCAGCTGACTGAACCACAGTGTTTACATCCATGGTTTAAACATACAGCGGGAACGGTAATGTGATTTTTATCTGACTATATTTATATACGATGTTTATATCACTGTACAACGCTGCACATTACGAGACGTTTCTTTATTATATTTTACACCAGACGATACAATGTAGATGGTTTCTTGTTTTATATCCTTTTGTGCTTTGCATTGTTTCTCTATTTGCAGCGCGTTTGATGATGCTGCATTTGTCTTTGTTTTTTGCAGCACGTTTTTTCATTTGCACCACGTTCCTCTTTTTCTACCTCGTTTTGAGTCCGTGAATTTGAATCGTTTCTGTACTTGAAGCCGTTTTCCTTAACTGAGACGCATTAGGCCGTTGCAGTGCGTTTGACCCTCGTCGGCCACCGTAGATCTTTGACTTTAAATGGTCTCGTACTTCGTCTTTTGTTCATTTAGTCAAAGTCAATAATTGTCAAGAAGCATTTAGAGAAAAAACCCTAGAAGAAGAAGCGACTAAGAGCCGCTGGAAAAAGAGTGAAGGAGAATGGATGAGGGAGAGAGAGAGAAAGCGAGCGCTGTGTCAACACGAGTCCTGCACATGAATGAGACGTCCACCGGTTTGTTGTCTCAGTGTTCGGCCTGGAAAAGACACGGCATGAACGGATGAATGGGTGAGAGCAGCCGGTGGGCGGGGCCACTCAGCAGGGGGCGGGGCCACTCAGAGGGGGCGTGTCTTCACACGATCAGACTCAACACAGTAGTCCAAAGTGAAAGATGTGGTTTGTTTCTCCTGAACAGGCGGTGAATCTTTTGAACATTTGTTGTCAGTCTTGTAGTCGGAAGGACGGGTTTCGTCTCTCGTTTAACTTCCTGTCAGGAAAGTGTCACCGCGGAAGTGCCTCTGGGCAGATATTTCTGTTCCTGTTCTCCAACTGTGGACGAATAAAAGTAATGTATAGCGATCTGGTGACTTCCTCCAAAATAATTATATTATAAGTTCAAACAAAGTTTAAATAGCGCTGAACTGACACAGTGGATGTAAAAGGCAAATAGGAACTGGAGGCCAATGTTATAATAGTGGATGATGAGGGAGAGATCCTGGGTGTCCTGGCTCTGGTGCTTAAGCAGCAGAACCTGGAGAGAATTCAGTTGGAAGGTGAGGATGGGATATTTTAAAACTCCTTTAGTGAAAGCTCGGTATGACAAAAATGTCCATCTCTCTGCTGGAGAGGCTGCGGCCTGGTGGAGACTTCTCACATGTTTTCTGGGATAACCCCAAACCACGTGGAATCTTAAATTTGGACAGACTGATCCTCAGGAGTTGATTCTGGGTACATTTCCTTGTCTATTGTGTTGAAATTTGGGGTAATGCTTACAAGAGCACCTTACAAAGGATATGCACATTGCAAAAAAGAGGAGTAAGGATAACTAGAAAATTTCTGGAAATTTTGATATGGGCATGCCCTACTGCCCATTCGTCCCCTCTCGCTGCTTTGGTTTGGGGCTGTAGTGGTTGTGTTCGGGGTGGTTCTATGTCAGTTTGAGGTGTTTATGGTTGTATTGCATTCATTCCTGTGCTCCCTATAGTTATTCATGGGGTGCGCTTTTTGGCGTCTAGCGTCCCCGTGGTAACGCTTTTGACTGAGAAAAGTAATGCCCATCGAGGCAACATGGAGACGCATCTAACGGTGTATGCCGTGCATGGGTGCACGTTCCGGTTCAGGCTATGTTAACGGATAGGGTTTTTTTTTCACCGTGGTAAAAAAAAACATCCGAATGAATGGGGCCATTTGGCCTGGATTTTGACAAAAAATGTCCTTAAATCACAGCTTCATGAAATTTGAATATATTGAAGTCCACAGCGTGCCGAGTCTGGGAACATTTGTAAGATGTCTCTACGATAACCCGTTGCCTAGCAACGTAGTCATTGACTACGTTTACATGCATGGAAAAGAGTATGCGCAGGAAACAAATTCATGTTCCGTTTGATGGGGATATTCCGTTTGGCGTTTACATGACCAAATATTCTGGTTTTAAAAGGAGTAACCCAGGGCTCATATTCGGGTTTTAAAAACCCCAATATTTGGGTTTTTAAAAACCTGAATATGAGCAAATTTATTTAGTTAAAGTTATTCAAAGGGGTTATTGGTGTTTACATGGCCGTGCAAAACCGGGTTATTGCTAATATTCCAGTTTTAAAAGGGTTATTGAGTCAGCGTGATTGGCTGGATACGGGGGGGGTGGAGCCTAAAAACACCGCGACCCCTCCCATCTGGCGGATCTGGTTTGGCCTTCCGTCTCCAGAAAGGTTCTGGTTCTGGTTCCTCAGGACGGACCGGTCAAAGACAGAGGTCAAAGGTCACACTCGCAGCTTTAGAGGACGGAATAAAGGACCATGTCTCTCAGCGTCTTTGTGAGAGGATGAATGGGAGACCTGGGACGATTAATCCCCTCTTTATTATTTACTGCTTCTCTTTGTTTTTCTTCTCTAAATCCGGTGCTCTCTCTCTCTCTCTCTTTCTCTCTCTCTCTCTCTCTCTCTCTCTCTCTCTCTCTCTCTCTCTCTCTCTCTCTCTCTCTCTCTCTCTCTCTCTCTCTCTCTCTCTCTCTCTTATTTTCTTTCTGAGAATCTTTGTCCCTTTAAATCATTCGCCGGTCCGTTTTCACTCAGATTCACACGGGACACATTCCTGAAACGCTTCCTCCATCAACTCCAGGAAGTCAGAACTTAAAAATGTTCCTTACGGTACTTTTAATTTTCTTTGCAGTTTTAACTTCCTGTGTTCATTTACAGATGTCTCCACCTTCAGAACTCTTTAGTTCTGTTGTTGAAGGTGTGATGCTTTTTCATTCATTCTGTCCTTGACATCGGTTGTTGATCATTGATCGTTGAGCAAGAACAAACATCCCCGTAACCTTTAACCACCATAATCAATCCCGTTAACATCTAACACTCGCTGACCTTTAGGAGCCGTTGTGAGGAAGGGTCGTGACCTGGTGTGTGTGTGTGTGTGTGTGTGCGTGTGTGTGTGTGTGTGTGTGTGTGTGTGTGTGTGAGTGTGTGTGTGTGTGTGTGTGTGTGTGTGTGTGTGGGGGGAAGTCCTCATCCTGCAGCTCAGAAACGGAAATACTTGATATAAATTCATCGTGTTTTTTTCTCTAAGATCTTAATCTCTTTTATTTTTGCTTCTCTCTCTCTCTCTCTCTCTCTCTCTCTCTCTCTCTCTCTCTCTCTCTCTCTTTCTCCTTTAAGCACCTGACTTCACCTGTATAGGTTCAGTGTTCAGGTTCAGGATCCTCGTTGGTTTCCACGTTCTCAGACTTTTCTAGGTTTTTTTCCGCCTTATATTTATTTTAGGGCTGGGACTCGATTAAAAAAAGTAATCTGATTAATTACAGGCTTTGTAATTAATTAATCGCAATTAAGCGCAATTTGATAGCATATCAATTTTAAACCTGAGAACAATGAGATTTCCTTTTTTGTTTGTTTCAAATTGATTTTGGTATACGAGTGAATGATTGACTAGTGAAATATGTTCAATTTATGAAAGTTTATTTTTATCAAGGTGGTGCTTCACCAAGAACAAATCAGTGCAATTTGGTATAAAGTGCAGTAAATTAAATATATGCAGTATGCACATTGAATGAAACAGGTAGCCTATAGTCAAGGACCTTCTGTAAACACTTTAATATAACAAAATACTTTCAACTGTTTCAAGTACATTCCAGAACATGGAAACACATTAGAAAACAGAGCACGCTTCCATCCATCCGTTTTTTAAAACAAACTTTCCATCCACGGGACCAACGAGAGCCTTTTCGTCTGCAACTTCATTCATCTTTAACGTGTGTGGTAACAACTTAGCTTGTGTTATGACGACGGCCGCACTTCGCTGTAACACTAATGCACGTTGGTTGTTATGACGACGGCCGCACTTCGCTGTAACACTGATGCACGTTGGTTGTTATGACGACGGCCGCACTTCGCTGTAACACTAATGCACGTTGGTTGTTATGACGACGGCCGCACTTCGCTGTAACACTAATGCACGTTGGTTGTTATGACGGCGGCCGCACTTCGCTGTAACACTGATGCACGTTGGTTGCAGAACCTTGAGAGAGAGAGTTGTAAAACGCTTGATCTCGCCGCGGAGCTTACAATGGGAGTCCACGTAAGTGTCATAACTCTCGGTGCGTCCGAAATGCCATACTAAAAAGTATATACTAAAAAGTATACTTAGGTTCGGCACACTTTTGAGTAAATATCAGTAAATATCATTAGGGTGGAAGTATGCGATTCCGGACGCAGCCTCTCTCTCAAGGGTCTGGTTGGTCGGTGCGCCATCCGTGTGAAAGTCGTTAATTAATCAAAATTAACGCACTAAAGTTCCAGCCTTAATTTATTCATTTATTTTCTTTCTTTCTCTGGCTTTTTAAAACCATGTGCGTCCGTAAGACTGGCGGTTCAGTTCAGTCCCGTTCATGTCGTGTCTCTGACGACCTCACTGGCCTCTAGGAGCCTTTCAGAGACCCAGGACCTGGCGTCCAGGTAAAGCTCAGCTCCTTACTCCTCCGGCTCCCCATTGGCCGAGCCGGCTGTCAATCATACTTACTCCAGCCCTCCTGAACAGCGGAACCAGAAAATGGACAGTTTTTAATTTAGATTTACTCTTCTTGTTCAGAGAAAGTCAAAAGTATTCACAATCATTACTCAGGTAGAAGTATAGATACTAGAGTTTAAAAATACTCCTGTAGAAGTTGAAGTATCAACTCAAGTTTTTTACTCAAGTGAAAGTATAAAAGTACTGGTTTCAAAACTACTTAAAGTATAAAAGTAAAAGTAATATAAGGGGGAAAAAAGACATTAAGGACAAAAGCCATTGAAAATGAATGCATCTTAGTATAATGTAAATATATTAAAGAAGCATATATGTGTACTATTGAGCATTAACATGTGTTTCAGAGAGCAGGAGATATGATGACTAGTTGCCTATAAGTATTGTAATGGTGCAAAAAGTCAAACTTCAGAGGCATGTTATCATTTATCCTAACCTTTATTGGAATGTACATCCAAGTTTAGTTGCAGGAATCTGAGGGAACGGATGTAAGAACAAAACTGGACAAGAACATCTGAAACAACCACAACCAAATTCACTCTATCCGGATGGAGCAATTTAACTGGATAGTTTTTATTAAAGGCCCAAATGAAATAGAGTAACGAGGCTGTTTTTAAAATGTAAGGAGTAAAAAGTACAGATAATTGCGTGAAAATGTAAGGAGTAAAAGTAAAAAGTCGTCTGAAAAATAATTACTCCAGTGAAGTATAGATAACCAAAATTTCTACTTAAGTAACGAAGGTAACGAAGTATTTGTACTTCGTTACTTGACACCTCTGTTCTTCTTTCATCCATCTCTTCTTCTTCCCATCCTGCCGCCTCCACGGCATCGTTACTCTACATCCACATCAGTGGCTTCCAATGGAATGAATTAAATTACACGTTTGCTCAACAAACCGTTTCTTTTCCCCTCGTTTTCGACATTAATTTGACCTTACGCATGTCGTTGCATGTGTGTGTGCTTGTGTGTGTGTACCTTCCTTGTATTGTGTACAAGAAATGGGTCTCAGCTTGCCAGCCCTGGATGACTCAGGCTGATGTAAACTCATGCCGTCTTGATCCAGTGATTAAAGAAAAAAAAAAAGAAAGAAAAAACGACAGAAGAAAAAAAGGGTGGATCCTGTTTGCCAACCTTCCCGTAAGTCAGTTTTATTTATCTCTGAGAAAAGGAAGAAGCCTGTTAGTCATTCCGATATTGAATTACGCAGCAGCTTGAACCTCGTCCAATAAAAACGACCCCGGCGTTCCTTTCCAGCCAATCACAGCATTCCAGTGGACGTGCTGCATGACACACACTGTGTTTCATTCATTCTTGATCGCTGAGCGTTAAACGGGTGGTTTGGTGTTTCCTTTTATTTTCTACCCACCCATGTGTGTGTGTGTGTGTGTGTGTGTGTGTGTGTGTGTGTGTACGGGTACAGGGATGAGGAATGTGCAGTGGGATGTGAGTAACTTCCTGTTTTTAGTTGTAAAATACATCCTTGTTGGGTTTAATATCAAGTGTGTGTGTGAATAAGTGTGACAGAAGGGAAGAGGACAGAGAAACTGAACATCCCTCCTTCATGTGACGGTTAAAGTCCAGATCCTCCCGCCGTGCCGGTTTCTGGCCAACGGCCAGTTTTCCAGTCTCATCCCGGCGGAGCTGGACCAGGATGGCATCGGCTCTCCTTGCCAGCCATTCAGGCTCTTCCTAATTAGATTTTGGAAGAGGTTGGTGCATTATGGGAAAGCTCAAGTGGACAATGTCTTTCCAAAACAGGAAGGGCTCCTCCGCTCGCCGGTGCCGCGGCGTTGGAAGTGCACCATTGTCGGAGGTGTGATTGTACCAGCGAAAAGATTTCTGTTCAGTGGAATTAAAAAAACCCATAACAGAAAAAAACGTAGACAAAGAACAAAAGAAAATGCATCCGTGTTCAGCTATTTGGGTACAAAATGTGTTTGGCGTTTGGTTCAACTTCTATCGCCAAGAGTTTTTGGGAAATTATGACGTAAATAAGGAGCTTATTGTGAAACTAA
>NC_084594.1:8878416-8935916 GCF_033807715.1 Cololabis saira
TATTTATATAGCGTCTATTACAACAACATCCCATCCGGGATATGTTGTTTGCCGATGATGCAGCATTGGCAACACACATCGAGAAACACCTGCAGGTCCTCCTAGACCGGTTCAGCCAAGCAAGTCAAGATTTCAACTTCTCCATCAGTCTAATCAAAATCAAGACAATGGGCCAGGGGACTACAGCCCCACCCTCCATCACCATCGACAATTACACATTGGAAGCTGTGAGTAGCTTCACCTATCTCAGGTCCACCATCACCAACAATCTCTCACTCGATGCTGAGGTCAGCAGTCGGATTGGGAAAGCAGCTTCCACTTTTGGGAAATTAACAGGAGGCTAAACTCATACAATCTGCGTTGTCTGAGATGTATACTGGGAGTCACCTGGCAGGACAGGGTCACAGACAGCGCAATCCTGGAGAGACCACAGCTCCCCACCATGCTCTCCCTGCTGAAACAACGCCATCTCCGCCTGCTGGGCCATGTCTGTCGCATCGACGATGGCCGCATGCCAAAAGACACTCTATGCAGAGCTAGAGTCAGGGAAGAGGCAAGTAGGCTGCCCACTGCTCCGATACAAGGATGTCTGCAAGCACGACCTCAAATCCTTCAACATCCATCCAGCCACGTGGGAAGACGTCACCCAGGACTGTAAGAAATGGAAACAAGCTTTACAAAATGGACTGCAGACCCACGAAACTGCCCTGGCTCTACAACGAGAAACAAAAGGGAAGTTGAGGAAGCAGAAAGCCATCATGCCCACGCCAGCACCCGATTCAGCCCACACCTGTGACGCCTGCGGCCGTGTCTGCCTCTCCCGAATTGGACTCACCAGCCACAGGAGAAGCTGCGTGAAGAAGATCTAACCTCCTCCAGACACAAGAAATCAATGGTCTTCCAAGACTGTGATGCCGATGACGACGATGATTACAACAGAAGTTGTCTCTAGGCACTTTCCAGAAACCCAGAACATGACCCCCGAGCAATTATTACACAAACATAACAGAAACAATGGCAGGTAAAAACTCCCCTAGTTGGAGAAAAAACCTTAAGCCAAACAGTGGCAAGAAAAACTCCCCTTTAGGAGGAAAGAAACCTGGACCAGGACCTGTATCATAAGGGGGGACCCTCCTGCCGGAGGCCAGACTGGGCAGAGCAAGAAAAGAGAAAACAGAGAGAAAGAGAAAAAAGGAGAGACACAGACACAATGACTAACTTTTAGTCAACCTGAAGTTAAAGCACGGACATCCAACCGTTCGAGTCCCTGTTTCTGAGTACATAGGGAACTTAACTTATCGATTACAGGATATTTACTGTAATAGGTGCAGATTTGCATCTTTTCCACTCTGACAACGGTTTACAAGGAACTGGAACACTTTACAGCTCAGTATGTTTTGCATGTGCTGCCTACTTTGGTTGTCTTTATACCAAGGACTGCAAAAACTAATTTCTTAGAAAGTTAAAAAGCCTTGTTTCAAGAAAAAATAACACTGTTTTCAGACTTTTTTGCTGTTTTTAAGAGTTCTAGTAGATATGAAGAATATCTTTCTTACTCCATTGGCTGAGATATTCTTGCTCATAATAAAGCTAGATTTAGGAATATTAGGCTTATTTCTAGCAGGGCTGTTTCTGCAGTGTGCGGTTGCCGCCGTGGTCTTCGTCCATACACACTTCTTCAGGGCAGGAACTTTAGCGTACGCTCAAGGTCCAACCGAGCGAATACGTGCAAGAGCACCTCGACTCCAAGCCACTTAAACTAAGTGTCTTAGTCTGACTGTGAGAAATTTAATTTTGACTAAAAGGTTGACATGTAATTTAAAACTCCAGATATTGTCGAGCGAAGAAAATAATTAGATTTTTTTTTTGTAATCTCATGTAAAAAAATATTGACTGTTAGAGACCCCCCCCCGGCAGAGATCGGTAGGGTCTTCTGCTCACATTAGTCCCGCGGGATGAAACAGAATAAGGGCAATTTCAGAAATTGATATGGATGGAGAAAAAAATAAAAAGGTCTTAATGTCCCTCAACCAGATTGATGCTGCTGGCGCCAGAACTGGAGGATGGATGGATGGAGGGATGGAGGGATGGATGGATGGAGGGATGGATGGATGGAGGGATGGATGGATGGAGGGATGGATGGATGGATGGATGGAGGGATGGATGGATGGAGGGAGGGATGGATGGATGGATGGAGGGGTGGATGGATGGATGGAGGGGTGGATGGATGGATGGATGGATGGATGGAGGGGTGGATGGATGGATGGATGGATGGATGGATGGAGGGGTGGATGGATGGATGGAGGGATGGATGGGTGGATGGAGGGGTGGATGGATGGATGGATGGAGGGGTGGATGGATGGATGGAGGGATGGATGGGTGGATGGAGGGGTGGATGGATAGATGGATGGAGGGGTGGATGGATGGATGCATGGATGGAGGGATGGATGCATGGATGGAGGGATGGATGGATGGATGGAGGGGTGGATGGATGGATGGATGGATGCATGGATGGAGGGATGGATGGATGGAGGGGTGGATGGATGGATGGATGGAGGGGTGGATGGATGGATGGAAGGGGTTGGGAAGGGATTAGATGGTGTTGCGATGGCTTCCGGTGCAACTGTGAGAAAATTTTGAGTTTTTCCATCTCCGTAATATTGCAAAAATTAGGAAAATCCTCTCGCAGAGTGATGCAGAAAAACTAGTTAATGCGTTTGTATCTTCTAGACTAGATTACTGTAATGTGTTGTTAGCAGGATGTCCAAGTAATTTGCTGAATAGGCTCCAGCTGATCCAGAATGCAGCAGCACGAGTGCTGACAGGAATCAGCAGGAGAGACCACGTCTCTCCAGTGTTAGCGTCGCTCCATTGGCTACCTGTAAAATTCAGAATCCAATCTAAAATTGTATTACTTGCATATAAAGCCCAAAACGGCTCAGCTCTGCAGTATTTACAAGACCTGATAGTGCCTTATGTTCCTGGCCGAGCTCTCCGCTCCCAGAGTGCAGGTTTACTCGTAGTTCCTAGAGTATCTAAATGTAGATTTGGAGGGCGGGCGTTCTGCTATCAGGCACCACTACTATGGAACCAACTTCCAATCTGGGTTAAGGAGGCTGACACCACCTCCACCTTTAAAACTAAACTTAAAACCTTTCTGTTTAGTAAAGCCTATAGTTAGTGTTTAGTAAACCTCTAGCTGGTGTTGGTAAATCTCTAGGTAGTGTAAACTCTAGTGTGTTAGAGTCAGTAGTCATAGTTGCAGCTATAGAACAAAGCTATAATAGTTAGTCTCAAATATAGCTTCGCGGTAGATATGCTGCTATAGGCCTATGCTGCAGGGGGGCACCGACATGATCCACTGGGCGGTGCCTCTCACCCTTCTCCTCTCCTTTTCCCTTACTCTCTTCTCCATTTCCATTTTTATTTATTATAAATATCTCATAGCTATCGTTTTTGTCCATCGTTCCTGTAGTTTCTTGTGCTGGCCCCCCTTTTTTCTCTTTTGCATGTTTGCAGGAGCCTCGGGAGCTGCGTTCTGGCCTGCTGGCCCTGATCATCCCCTTGCTGCTTCCACCTGCCTACGTGGATGTCTGCTGTGTGCTGCTGACGCAATGAATTGAATTGAATTGAATTGAATTGAATTGAATTGAATTGAATTGAATTGAATTGAATTGAATTGAATTGAGGGATGGATGGATGCAAGGACGGATGGATGCATGGATGGATGGATGGATGGATGGATGGATGGATGGATGGATGGACATGGAGAAGTGTTACCGCCGGCTGCTTCACCAGACACGTCTTTCTTCAGCAGAAACAAGCTCTTTGTTTCATCTCATTATTCTGCTGTCACTGCTTTTCCCCCCCACGTTATTGTAAGTCTCCATCATCGTTCACATAATATTTTTTTCTTTTACACCCCCCCCCCCCCTTCAAGTTTATCTTCCGTCTCTCCTTAAAATGTCCATTTGTCTTGGGAACATCTCTCTCTCTGCTGAAGTGGTCCATTCATCCCCCGGGGGGAAGAGCTGGAGGTTCATATTTCCCAGCGTTGAGCTCAGAGGCTTTCCTGTTACAGCCTGTTGAGCAACAGTGGACAATGTGTGTGTGTGTGTGTGTGTGTGTGTGTGTGTGTGTGTGTGTGTGTGTGTGTGTGTGTGTGTGTGTGTGTGTGTGTGTGTGTGTGTGTTCACTGGCTCCCAGCCCATCCAAACAGAAACCCCAAGTGTGAGGACTTGGCACAGCCGATGTCAAGTTATCAAAGCGATCGCCTTCATGTCAGTTTACATGCCTGTCCTTTTCATCATGGCTGTTTCAGATAATCAATATGATGTTTGAACAAATCTGCTCAGAATCAGATCCAGCGAAGAGAGAAAGCATGTAACAGCTTCAAAAAGGAAATGATTGACCATTTTTTTCCAGTCTTCTGCTTGAGGATTGCATTATTTATACATTCAGTGTTATTTTTGAAACTGTAGGTCATCGTGTTTTAATACGAGCTGTTAGGAGCTTTAATGTTTCTTGTTGGAGAGTTAATGGAAACCAGTTACTCCCGCGGGAGTTCATGCAACAGCGGTTGCTGCGAAGAGGGAGATGCATTCCAGACAAGTGAAGACATCTTCCAGCATCAGCGCTGCAGAAACAGCCTCAGGACCAAATATTCTATCGACAAATGACACGACGAAGAGCCCAAAGTATTGCAGAGCGCAAGAAAATCAACTATTCAACTATTCTATAACCTGCAACGAAGGAACCAGAACCAGGTTCAACACCTGCAGCTGGTCAATGAGATGTGCCTCGATACAGGAGACGAGATCCCTGTCACCATGACGACGTGACGACTCTGTAGATGCTCTTTGATTCAACTCGTCCTTGATCGTTTGCTTCTGTCCCCTCCGCTGTAGCTTTTATACTCCTACATTGTTGGGGTGTTTTTTTTCAGTATGAAGCAGGTTTCTTTTAACAATCTTCGGTTGTTATTTCACCGCATGAAAGAGAAACATCTAGTGAAAGAAAAACCCCAAAATAGCGTTGGTTTCTTGTCCAGAGCGGCGTTACCGGTAGAAGACGGGCTGCGAGAAGCTAACACAGCATCCTTTGTTTACTAATGCAGGCTTGAGGCAAGCTGACGGAGTCTGTTCAGCTAATTTCTTTTGTAGATGACGGTGGGGGCGGGTTGGTCCTTTTAGTCTGGGAAGAGTTGGCAGGATTGACAGGATCTTCTGCATCGCCAAGATTTACTGGATGGTGAGACCCGCTTAAATGCACACATGCAACCCCGCTCCCTGGAAGTAGCTGGGAGTCACGGGGATCAGGAGACGGGGGATGTGTATTCCTAGAAAGAGTGTTTCAGCGCCGTTACCCCCCTGAACCGGGCCACGGACCTGCAGCTGCTGGGAACGTTTGGCAGCAGAAGTCAGTGGATCACGTTACAACCGGTGTTGTAGAGTTGCTGGTTGTAGATGGGATACTCTGCACGCTGTGGTACTTTTGACGTGACCAAGTCTTGGTGATTCATTCAAAATGGTACAAATAAATGTTTCAACTGAGTCTTTTACCCTTTGATGAACTGATGACACTGATGAGCTGATGAGCAGGTTGTGTCTGGCAGGAGACGAGGCTCTCTGAACACTCGGGCTCAGAAGAAAACGATAGAGACCAACAATAAAAACTGGTTTTGGCCCAGTCCCAATCCCCTCCTAGCCCTACTTTTCAGCACTACCCCTAACTTTTGCACGTTCCTGTGAGGGTAGTGGTGTCCCAATTCCTCTTTTCATCTAGGGCTAGTGGACATACAGAGGGCTAGTGTGTATGAATCTGGCCCTTCACAGCGAGGGATTTCAGATGCTGACTTCGCGACCGAGGGCCTGAGAAAATTTCCCATAATGCTTTACGTCATCATTTGCAGACTGAATCACAAAAAAAAAACATGGCGGACATTTCTTATTTTTTAGTGAATAAAATTGAGTTAGTTCTGTATAAAAATGCGTTTTGATTACATTTCTAGTGAGAAATATATATTTTACTTTCATAATATTCAATCGCTTGCCCGTTGTTGCGTTGTATCTTCAGATCTTGCCAGAATAAAGGCTGATTTATGGTTCCGCGTTACACCAACGCAGACCCTACGGTGTAGATTACGCGGCGACGTGCGCCGTAAACCGTAGGCTCTGCATCGATTTAACGCGGAACCATAAACGGAGCACGGAGCCAACCAAAACAACCACAGCAATCGACCTAAATCTTGAGATCTGATCGCAGTCTGAGCTAAGCTACCGCTACCGCTACCTAACCCCAAAAACTAGAGAGCCAGCATGCAGGTGAACAAGCCAGTGTGTATGTCTATGTGTGTGTGTGTGTGTGTGTGTGTGTGTATGTATATGTTTGTGCGGCTGTGTATGTTTGTGTATATGTATGTGACTAAGTGGCTATATGTGTGTGTGTGTGTGTGTGTGTGTGTGTGTGTGCGTGTGTGTGTGTGTGTGTAATAAACCAAACAAAGCTCTACCTGAAGTGTATCTATAGTGGGGGAGGGGGGGGAGCAACCCCGCCACCCGCGGGACCAGAGGCCGACACGGAAGAGCCAGAACCCAGGCCACCGGCAACCCCACAGAGGGGAGAAGTAGGAGGGAGGCAACCCACCGCCTGCAAGGCCCCCCCCCCCCGGCGGCGGCCGAGGGGGCCCGCGGGCGGGGCCCCCACGGCGCGGGAAAAAGCAGCCAGGGATCCCGCGGCGGCGGACCGCGACCCAGGCAATCCCCGGGCACCCGGTCCGGGCAGGACACGCGGCCAGGAGGCCCTCACCCTTCAGGCCAACGACCCCCACCCGGCAGGGGGCCAGCCCGCCCGGAGAGACAGAGCCGCCCCGGCCGCCGACGCGGGCAGGCGCACCCGCCCCCCACGAAGTGGCCCTCCAAGACCAGAGGGGCGCCCCGCCGCAGAGGCAGCGGGGGGGACCAGAGACGGGCCCGGAGAGAGGGAACCCCCCAACAGGGCGACACCCGTGCAGGCCCGACAACGGAGGGCCCCAGACCCAGGCATCCCATTCATTCATCCATTCAACTATCCGATATCTATACTAATAATAATATGATATACTATACATAATAATAATACTAATAATACTACTACTACTACTACTACTACTACTACTAATAATAATAATAATAATAACCATCTTTGTATAATATAATATTGATAAATTATTAAATTTTGTTGTCCTGCCAATGGAGGCCCAAATCCTCCATGGCAGGACCCTTCCATACCGCATTCTCACCGACACAGACACCCAATCACGCACCGTTTCTCCCTCCCCGGGGGGGTCCAGCACCGCCAGAAGGCACCCCAGGCTGCACGGTGAGCCCCGCCAGGCCTGGGTATCCCGACCCACCTATCCCAGGCCGGTGAGGGAACGCGGGTGATGTGGGACCCCCTCCTGCCCCTGGTGTTGAGTGCATGTGATTAATGCCATAAAAACAGGGAGGGGGAGGGCCAAGTATCGATTTGACACCGACCCCCCCCCCCCCTCCCGAACTACGTGTCCTTGTCAAATGTATTTATTAAGTGTTGAATGTGCAGTGTCTATTTTGCTGTTAAAACCGTGAGGCGGGGATCGCGGGCCACGCGGGACAATGCCCCCCACGGCCCGGACCCCCCGCCCCTTCGCCTATGTGTGTATGAATCGTGTAGGGGGGGAAGGAGGGGGAGCGGAGGCCGAAGCCAGGAAGTAGGACCAGCAAAGCCGGCCCTGATAAGACACCCGCACCCCCCCACCGGCCATCCAGTAGACGGGGGCCGGCCCTCCGAGCCGGGCCAGGGCCCCACCGTACCTCCACGGGCGCCCCCGGCGCCGCCGGAGCCCCCAGACGGAGGGGGAAACGGTCCAACATCCTCCCATTCATACTGACAACATAAGACATAGACACCTGGGAATGGTGCCACCCTGCCGCCGCGCCCGCCCGTGCACCCCCCGGTCAGGGGAGGCCCGATCCCCGGACCCGCCCCCCCCCCCCCCCGCCGAGGCCTCCCCGGCGGACACCCCAAGGGTCACGGAGTCCCCACATCCGCAGGGGCACTCGGCCCCCGCCCAGCAACGGAGGACCAAGGCAGCAATGCCCCCCCAGCGCAGACAGCCACCCCCCACCCAGGCAGGGCCGGGCCCTCCGAGTGGGACCCCCACGTCCACGGCCCAGCCCCCCCCGGGAGACCCGGAGACGCCCAAGCCACAGCCCCCCGCCCGAGCCCCCCCCCCCAGCCACCCCCCCACCGCCATGAGGCAACCCCCCCCCATAGGCCCCCACCGGCCAGGGACAGGGCCCCACGGCCCCCCCCACCGCCCCCACAGGGGCCACCAGAGGCCCGCGCCCCAGACCCCCCAAGCCGACCCCCAACCCCAAGGGCTACGAGCTCTCGGCTTCCTGATATGGTGTGACGTATGTGCAAACGTAACTACGCAGTCGCTTATGTACCCGAACGTAAACCATGCAGTGACGTAGTAAGTGGCGTCCCAATCCCTAGGGAACATTACAAGGGCCCTAAAGTTTGTGGCTTCATTTTTAGGGCTAGTGGTAGAAAGTAGGGGGTGTTTTGGGCTTGGCCCTTTGTATTGGTTCACTTTTGTGGTGGAAAGTCTCCATTGACAATCAGTGATGTCACCACAATGTAATCTTTCCATCAAACCAGTTGGGGGTCTTTGGGGTTCAGGTCTTAACTGAGAACACCGATTCAAGAACTAGTACGTGATCTGCAAACATGACCTGCTTGTTTACACTCTTGTGGTGCGTTTATTGGGACCATCAATCATGGGATTATGACTTATGTCCTTAAACATTTTAATTGACCAGTTATTGTTCCTGTGTTTGTTTTGGCAAAGGCTGGGTGGCGTGGCTTACCTGGTGGCTCAGGAGCCAGCAGCTGCACACCTGTCTGTCCTGGTGATTAGAGCAGCATATAAACCCTGGACGTGGACGCGTTCGCTGCCAGATCGTAAACCATCTTTGGTAGATTGGCTCTTGTCCACACTGAACAAACAGACCCAGTGTTTCTTTGTCCCCAGCTGTCGTGCCAGGGTTTCTCCATCCTCAGTTTGCGCCACCAGCTCCACCAGCGCTTCAGCTCGCCGCTTCACCTGCCACGTGTCACCAACTGCCCTCCTCTCAGCTATCTCAGTCCCTGGTTGGAATTCAACATCAAACCAGGACGTTCGTGGAAAGGGGAAACATCCTCACTCTATCACCTTTCCACAAATATAGAAGAACCTTATGAACAAACTGATCTACAGAATCTTTCCAGCCATCAAATGTTCACTTAGATGAGAAAATATATACTGTATGGAATGATATTTCGTAATGACATACGGAATATGCTGTATGTTTGTTTACAGTTATTTTGTTTATACTCGGGCAACTTCTTTATTTATGTATTTTGTTTCATTCTCTAAATCCTAAATGCACTAGTTTATAAAAGCTAACATTTTTTTGTGAAAAGGGTAGGCGTCATAAGCTTAGGCTTCAGTCTACACCTTTTGGTCCTTGGTTTTTAGTAAAAATTGTATATATATATAACAAAAAATTATATATTCTTTGTGTTACACTGACGATTTACACCTGTACTTTGGGTTATTTGTGTTGTGGAAATTGAATGGACCAATGAACTAAACTAAACTAAATTAAAAAAATCTCGTTCACTGCTACAGTATACTGTACGTCACTGTTGTGAATGTTGGGGACTCGGCTGGGATTGACCAAGCTGGCTGAGCGTGAATCAGACCTGGAGGTCTTCACAGACGTGAGTGAATCAGAGAGTTCAAGTCTCGTTCATGAAAGAACTTACTGACTGGAAAGGAGGAAATGAGCAGTGGTGATTTGAACTAACATCCGACTAACGATGGCTGAGCTGAGTGAGAGCGATGAAGTTGTGGCTGGAGTTCTTTGCAGAGAAGAGCCGACCACCATCGGCGAGAGCAGAACCTCCAGGGCAGGCAGGGGCGCTTTATTTTGACGGGCACCCAATGCAGCCAATCGCATGTGAGCACAGACTAGGGTACCATTTTCTGAATTTTTCTTGATAGAATTTCAGTGAATTAATCTTTATGAGCAATACTTTAAGGTGAACTGAACAAAACAATGTACATCTCTGAATCTTTTCTCAGCCTCGATTTGGCCGTCTCTCGAACAGTCTGACCAAATTGTCGTAGCCCGATACTATTATTACTATTTATTTTGCAATAAAATTATCTTACGCTGCATAAACGGCGAATAAGAAACGAGTTAGCTGAATGTGCCGGGTTAAGGGGGGTGTGTGTATGTGAGACAGAAAGTGAGGATTGGATCTTACTGCTCTGTTTTATATTTAGTTTATCCTTTTTTATCATATTTTATTTTCATTGTTTTATCTTAATGTTTTATCTAAATATTTTAGTCATTATTTATGGTCTATTTTATACATTTTACTGTCTTATTCCTTTAGTTTTTAATGTCTTGCTTTTTAGACATACTTTTAGGATTTTATGTTATGTTATACTTTTTAAAACTCTTTTAGTGTATTTTATCCTGCTTTCTTGTAGGTTTTAGCTCCAGTGTTTCCTCATGGGGAGCCTCCATGCTGGGAGTGACTCTGGCCTGCAGGGGGTCGTCCTGGGGGTGGTTCTGGCCTGGATGGTTGTGGAGCTCTGCACCACGGCTTCACCGCTGTGGTGTGGACTCCTCTATCCGTCCGGGCTGGGATGGTCTCTGTGGGCCCCCCCCCCTTGTAGCTGCGGGCTATGGGACCTCCTGGCGTGGACGGCTCCCTGTTACCGTTTCCTCACCTGGATCCTCTGTGCCTAGCCATGTCTACACCATCTGTCTGTGTGTGTCTGTCTGTGTGTGTGCGGGGAGGGGGGGAGGGGGAGGGCGGGGGGGAGCATTAATACATTTTATGTTTATGTTTTATGGAAAGCACTTTGTGTTACATTTTTTTTGTATGAAAGGTGCTTTATAAATAAAGTTTGATTTGATGATTAAATAAATAATATCTGATAAAACACCAGACCAGTTTCAAACAAATTACCCTGTGGAATCTGTTTTCAAATCAGACTAATAGTAAATAACCATCGATATTTACAGGATTGTGAAATTATACTTCTGAGTTTTGATCGTACAAAAGTTGGAATTATTGTACAAATATGATAATTATTGTATAAATACGATAATTATCGTACTAACACGATAATTATCGTACAAATACGATAATTATCGCACAAATACAATAATTGATGCTCAAATACGATCATTTTTGTACTAATATGATCATTATTGTAGAAATATGATCATTATCGTACAAAAACAATAATTATTGGACAAATTTGATCATTATTGCACAAATACGATAATTATTGGACAAATACGATTATTATCATACATCTGACAAAACTGATCACAATACGACCTATGAACCTAAAAAGTCTTGGAGTCAGATCAAGTTGTTCCTCATTACAAACAACAAAACAAACAAACTAAATAACAGCACAAACACGGCAGACTTACATTAGTTCAGTGACTGTTATAGTAAGCTTCTGATTTAAACAATCTGGAAAATCCCAGGAAAATGTCAGAACACGTGCAGGAACCCTCATCTGTTTTGGGTTGACAGCCGTTGGAGGGATTTCTCCACCCACCACCACTTATCTCTTCTCTGATCAGAAAAAGATAAAAAACAGATTCCAGAGAAATACTTAAGAAGGTATGTTATTCAAATTTCCCTTCACACGATAACAAGTATTTGAATGGTATTTGCATGTGAGTGGCAGTTGACTGGGGGCTACATAGTAAACGGTGAAGCAATCACAAGCCTGAGAAGATTCCTGTCAGCACAGCGATTATCTGCTTATCTGCTTCCAGCACTAGCAGGAGGAATGGACTGCCGGGGCGGGGAACGCCGACTTTACATTGTCCTCCTTTCAGTTAATGCAGATCAAACATTTCTCTTATCACTATCACGCTCCGTACACTTGTAAATGCTCAGGAAGCGATGTAACGAGGAGGAAGGAATCTGTTAAACTTATATTGTCATGTGGTTAGCTGACGTTTCCTGGTGCTGCTAGTGTTTTACAAATGTCTCAAATTGGGATAAAATGTTGATGCATTTGCATCGTCCTTGCAAAATCAGGTACGAACATCTCTCAGGTGCGTCAGAAGGATGAGATGAAGCAACAAGGTGAAGGGTGTGATGGTAATAAAGGGACAGGACAGGACTGGACCCCCGGGAGTCTGGAAGGAGCAGGGACTCCTACGGCATCAGGACGATGTGGAAAGTTGCACAAAAATCTGTCAACTCCATTTACAGAATGCGGATCAGACAGATTTCCTTGAAACATCATCAAGCGTGGCGTGAAGACCCCCCTGGACCGGAGCAGCAACCTCAGGATAAGGAAAGAGGTGAAGTGGAGGCCGTGGGAAGCAGGAGTCAGACCCGAGGCAACACATCTTCCTCACTGAACTCATGCAAAAAAGGTACGTTGAAAAGAAAACAAAAAAAGCTAAATGTGGGACTTTAACAGGAGTCTGCTCTTCACTCAACAGCACGTCTGTGAACCCTGGACAGGAAAGACGAGAACGGGCCTTGAGGAGCGACTGGTATTTGTGTTTTTCAGATGTAAGTGATAGAAGAAGTAAAAGGAGAAGTAAGGGTCTGCAGCTTTTTTTTTTCCAGGCGTGTGTAGTATGTATGATGGGGACTGGACCTCTGGCTCTTCTTATGGGACTTTTCCACTAGTACCTACTCGGCTCTACTCATCTCAGCTCGGCCTGGTTTCTTTTCCAACAATTCAGCACCTGGAGCAGAAGTAGGAGGTTGGAGTGAAGCTGCTGTGACGTATTTGATTGTGTGATCTAAACGGAGAAGACACAATAAAGATGTAGAACCTGGAGGAGATGATAGATGTGCTGCTGGATCTGTGGCTTGTGTTTGATATCAAGTTAAAAAATGAGAGTGAGAGAAGCTTCAAGCGGCAACGCTTTTTTTTTTTTTGTTTGTCTCTGCTGCTGAAAAGTCAGTTGGAGCCGCGAGCAGCTATGAAGAGACAGAGCTCCTGGTGGATCTGGTCGTTCCTTATCGCCCGTCTAGATCCCTTTTTAATTCTCTCCTCAGCCACCAGGTTTATGAACATCTGCACCTCAGAGTTGGATCAGAAACAGACTTTTGCTGCCATTGGCTGACGAATAAAATGAACAAGAAGCTCCATCAGAGTCTCTCTTTCGCTGATTTCCTTCTCCTGACTCAGACGTCTGACTCCAACCCCCCGACCAATCGGTGGCCTGTAGTGTGATGACGTCAGAGCCCAACTCAGCCGCTTAGAACCTCGGCAGAGAAGTTACAGAAAAGTATCTACTCGGCACGTTAGACCCCTAGTGGGAAAGAACCAAACGGAGTGGAGGCGAGCGGAGCCGGGCTGAGTAGGTACTGGTGAGGAAGTGCCATTATTCTGGGGAGGAAGTGGAGGCGTCGCTGGTCTTCCCGGGCCAGCGGTGCAGTGTTGCCGCTCCAGGACGGGTCCTCAGTGAGATGCAGGCCAAGAAACTCAGAAACCTGTTTCCCGGTCTCCCCGAGAACCTGTTCCTCCTCTCTCTCTGCCCCGCTCACTTACTTTCTGGCCAGTTTCAGAGATTCATTTTAATGAATCAATCAACAGGGATTTCACCTGCGTGTTTGCATATACATACATGGAAACGGTGACGCTAAAACGCACACATCTTAAGAATAGCTGAATCAAAACGAATAATTTCTTAGTGACATAAACAGAAACAAGTGTTGTTTGGGTTCAAATGACTGAGCAGCCAATCAGAGACGAGGCTCGGGTGTCACTGGTGGAGAAGCTCTCGCTGCCTTTGATCACAGCTCTGACGGGACTTTCAGAATAAACGTTCTCCAGTTTCAACTCAGTCCAACTCCGTCAATCACTGAAGTCAATCCACCAAATCACTTTCTGACTCGGCCAACCGACTTTGTGAGTCACTTCTTCTCCCCGAATGAACAAAGACCTTTTATGAGCTCTTTCAGACTCAGTAAAACAAAACTAAAAGATAATCATCGACTGAGGACTTTTTGTGGTTTAAATCTACATTTTAGGTGGTTTACTTTCTCCATGAACTACTTTTAACTTGATCAAGAAGCGGAAATGTCATGTGCTGCCTTTTAGTGTCTGTTTTGCCACTTGTACCCAGAAGAAAAGCTGCACCCCCCCCCCCTTCAAACCCACACCTTCCAAAATAATAATCTGCCACCACGTCCTGGACACACTCTTTCCAGTACAACAACACACACTTTTCCTTTCATAATAAACAACACTAGCCACTAAAAGCATGCATACCAGCGGTCGGGGATGAGACGTGTGCAGCTTATTATTTCTACTTTTGTAAAAGTGCTGAAGTGTACGTCTCCGGGTTTGTGGAGCTGAACGGGTTAATGGCCTGAAACTGCATGTCTGAACAACGGAGATGCTGCAGCCGCTGTGAAAAAATCTCACCGTTCTGGTTTCCTCTTCCCAGAAAAAACCTTTGACACAAAAACCTTTGACACCGATACCAACCCCTCATTATATGCATCCATCCCTCCATCCATCCCTCCATCCATCCCTCCATCCATCCATCCATGCCAGAGTCCTTACAAACACCAGGAAACTGGACCGTATTACACCGGTCATGAAATCACTACACTGGCTTCCAGTGAGTCAAAGGATAAACTTTAAAATCTTACTGCTGGTCTACAAAGACCCGAATGGTCTTGGACCAAAATACATGCTTGATCTGTTAGTTGATGAAGTTTATTTGTGGTTCCCAAGAACCAGAACCAAGCAAGGTGAGGCAGCGTTCAGTTATTCTGCTCCTCACCGGTGGAACAAACTTCCTGTAGACCTGAGATCTGCTCCAACTGTAGATCCTTTAAATCAGGCCTAAAAACATTACTGTTACTCTTAAATTAAATACTTACCTGCTGTACTCTACTGCCCTTACTTTTTAACTTTTTAACTTGTGCTTTTATTATTCATTTATCTGCTCTTAGTTTATTCTATTATTATTCTTTTTGGTACTTTCAACGTCTTGATGCTCAGTTGGTCTTGCAATTGCCCCTCGGGGATAAATAAAGTTTTCTGAATCTGAATCTGAATTATTTGACCTCTTTTCTTATCATTTTATTTCATTTTATTTGTTATTTAAGCAATACGATGCGACACGATTAAATTATATACTTGAAGGATTTTTGAAAACCACGCAAAGTTATGGATAAGCCCTGAATGCAGGCATTGTGACGTAGAATTGTTAAATTGGTTTAATTCACCGCATGAATCGGCACAGATTACTTTTGTAATACTGTATTTGACCCGGTCTTTTTACGTTTTGACCGTATAGAAACATAATTCTTGCCATTGTAAGAATGAGATGTACCTGCTGGACTCTACTGCCCTTACTTTTTAACAATTTGTGCTTTTAATTATTTTACCTCTTTTCATATCATTTTATTTCATATTTACTGTTTAATTGTGTCTTACTGCTTGTAATGTTGATGTAAAGCACTTTGAATGACCTTGTGTTGAATTGTGCTATACAAATAAACTTGCCTTGCCTTTTTGAATTCTGGTTTTATTAATCATTTGTCTTTATGCATTGAAAAGCACCAGTTCCTGACCAATACCAAGCACTTGACATAACCACAAAAATCAATCTATCTCTTTACGGACAAGCCCACGATGTTGCATCAATGCTTTTGGAGGTCGGAGGGGTCGGACAAAGGCACCACACAGGAAAAACGACAACCTGAGCTTCAATCCTGTTCCAACAACTGCTGCTTTAGTTTTTGATTTGTTTGCTGATTTCTTTTTGCGCACTTTTAGTTGTCACTGAAATACAGTTTCAGATGTTTTTATAAAAACACGTTTAACGTTTGACATTAAGATGTATTTCGTAACATGGGATATGTGATTGCTGAAACACAGTTTTCAGGACTCCAGTTTCAGAAAAATACAAATAAAATACTCTTGTTTTTATTTGAGGATGCACAAAATAAACTAATTTGGTTCAGTTTTGCATAGTATGATGGCATCACGGATAACCGAGTGGACTCATGCAGCATCTCCATCGCTCTCCACAACCAGCTTCAGCTGATGCTGCATTGGTCGCACAAATCTGCAAAGTAATTTTCAGATAAGGGGCAATCCCTGGAAGAAGAAGGTGGAGTGCAGAGTCTGACTCTTTTTTCTGAACAGCCATGCAGAAGGGTCTCTTAGACAATCAGGCTGACCCTTTTTTGATTAATCACGAATCTGCTGACGGAAAAGACGAGGACCGATAGATGTCCCCAACATCTCGCAGATTGTCCCATTGTTGCAAAATGGAGACCGTAAAGTGTCCCCTGAATTCAGCGCATTTCTAATTAGTTTCTCAGTAACGAGCGGTCGTACCCGAGAAGACTGTAGTTTCGGTGTCGGTTAGATGAAGAATCCCTGCGGTAGAGAAATGAGTAATCCGTTAAAAAGCTTCATTGAGGACGTGATAACACACACACACACACACACACACACACACACACACACACACACACACACACACACACACACACACACACACACACACACACACACACTAATAAAGCCAGAGCAAGGTTATCGCTCTTTCACTCACAATGATGTTGTTTCCTGTCATCCTTTGCGGTATCGCCCTCTTTTACGTTGTTTTCCTTTTTACTAAAGGTCTCTCAACAGTGGTTGGTCGATTTCTACGGGATTATAAATTGTAGCGAAATTAATTACGTTTTGAATGAAATGCGGGCGAGGTGATAAATGATAGTGAAAATATAGTGCTACTTTTGATTTACGATGCTTTTGTTTGGGGCGTCGCCGCCTACGACTCATTTCTGAAAGTTTCAAAAGCTGCTAATTTTATCAGTGTTTTAGAAAGAGTAATCATACCTGTAAATGACAAAAGAAAAAGTCCCCCATTTACTGTGAAGCAGAAACATCAGGTAACGTTAGGGTTTCTGCGGCTGCAGAAGCTCAACTACCACATATGCAACCAATGTAACCACTCTAGGGCCCTCGGTGACCAGAGGCCCCCTTTGCTCAAGACAAGAAACAGACGTCAGTCTTTGCTATCTGTATATACACATTTAATTATACAACTGCAAGAATGTGCATCTCTGACTCTGAGCAAAAGCTTTCTGTGTCTTGAACTGAGAATCTCATGAACAACCAAGGATTTGCAGAGTTTACAGAGTTCTCTGGGCAAAAATATCTTGTTGATCCCAGAAGTTGTAGGAAGAGTGACCGTATACTGGTGGAAGATGATAGAAAATAAACAGTAGGTCAAAGCACCATCTGCTGCAAACCAAGGTATGCAGAACACGTCGAGCCTCGAAGCAGATGAGTTCCAGCAGGAGAAACCCACGTACCACAGAAAACTGAGGCTGCACGGGTTAACCATCATTCAAACAAGGTCGACAGCATCAAAGCACGTGTCCACAAAGCCTTCCGTTAACAGCTATAGCAGGTGGTGGTGGCATCATGGTGTGGGGTATATCTTTTAGGCACACTTTTGGAAAGTTCATGTAATTGTGGTACGATGTGATACGATGTGATACGATGTGATACGATGTGATACGATGTGATACAATGTGATACGATGTGATACGATACGACGTGATACGTTACGATGCAATGTGATACGATGTGATGTGATACGATGTGATACGATGTGATACGATGTGATACGATGTGATACGATGTGATACAATGTGATACGATGTGATACGATACGACGTGATACGTTACGATGCAAGGTGATACGATACGACGTGATACGATGCGATGTGATACGTTACGATGCAATGTGATACGATACGATGTGATACGATACGATGTGATACGATGCAATGTGATACGATGCGATGTGATACAATGTGATACGATGCGATGTGATACGATACGACGTGATACGTTACGATGCAATGTGATACGATGTGATGTGATACGATGTGATACGATGCAAGGTGATACGATACGACGTGATACGATGTGATACGATGTGATACGATGCAATGTGATACGTTACGATGCAATGTGATACAATGTGATGTGATACGATGTGATACGATGCAAGGTGATACGATACGACGTGATGCGATGTGATACGTTACGATACGATGTGAAGCGATGTGATACGATGTGATACGATGCGATGTGATACGTTACGATGCAATGTGATACGATACGATGTGATACGATGTGATACGATGCAAGGTGATACGATACGACGTGATACGATGTGATACGATGCGATACGATGTGATACGATGTGATACGATGCAATGTGATACGTTACGATACGATGTGAAGCGATGTGATACAATGTGATACGATGCGATGTGATACGTTACGATGCAATGTGATACGATACGATGTGATACGATACGACGTGATACGATGCGATGTGATACGTTACGATGCAATGTGATACGATGTGATACGATACGATGTGATACGATGCAATGTGATACAATGCGATATGATACGATGTGATACGTCACCCAAGGTCACCTTACAGAATAAAAACAAAACAAAACAAATCCGGAAAATACAATAGTAATACAATAGAAAATACATACACACATACACAATACAAACAATAGACAACCGAGGAGCAACAGTACAGATAACACAACAGTATGGTGGGAAGTAGTGTGTGGTGACCGGTCAAAGTGAATGGGCGAGTTTAAACAGGTGAGTCTTGAGTTGCGTTTTGAATGTGGTGATGGAGTCTATTTGTCTTATATATGGGGGGAGGGAGTTCCAGAGTCTGGGTGCCGTGCAACTGAATGCTCGGGCACCCATGCTGCTAAGGTGTGAGGTGGGAGTGAAAAGAAGTCCAGCAGAGGTTGAGCGGAGGGTACGGGAGGGGGTGTATTCTTTCAGTAGGTCACAGAGGTAGGTGGGGGCTAGGTTGTGAAGGGCTTTGTGGGTGAGGAGGAGGTTTTTATAGGTGATGCGGTATTGGACTGGGAGCCAGTGGAGTTGGATAAGAACGGGGGTGATGTGATCAGATGACTTGATGAGGGTGATGATCCGGGCGGCCGAGTTCTGAATGAGTTGTAGTTTGTTGGTGAGTTTGGTTGGGAGGCCAGTGAGGAGGGCGTTGCAGTAATCGATACGGGATGTGACGAATGAGTGGACCAGGATTTCGGATTGGGACAGTGCTGGACGGAGTCTGGAGATGTTGCGGAGGTGGAAGAATGCAGTCCGGGTGATGTTGTGGATGTTAGGTGCAAATGAGAGTGTACTGTCCAGAATGACGCCGAGGCTCTTGACGTGGGGGGAAAAGGGTACCGGGAAGCCGTCGATGATGATGGGAGGGGCGGGAGAGGGTTGTGACTTGGTGAGGGTGGATTTGGAGCCGATGAGAAGAGCCTCAGTTTTATTGCCGTTGAGTTTTAGGAAGTTATTGCTCATCCAGGTATTGATGTCGTGTAGGCAGGTGGTGAGGGAAGCGGGAGGAATGGGAGCGGTGGGGTTGGAGGAGATATATATCTGAGTGTCATCGGCGTAAGTGTGAAAATGGACCCTATGGTGACAGAGAATTGAACCTAGGGGTAGGAGGTAGATGGTGAAGAGAAGTGGACCCAGTACTGACCCCTGGGGGACACCCATTGTGACACCCGTGCACCCGGATACGATGCGATGATACGATGTGATACGATGTGATACGATGTGATATGGTACGATGTGATACGCAACGATGTGATACGATACGATGTGATACGATACGATGTGATACGATACGATGTGATACGATACGATGTGATACGATGTGATACGATACGATGTGATACGATACGATGTGATACGATACGATGTGATACGATACGATATGATACGATACGATGTGATACGATGTGATACGATGCAATGTGATACGATGCAATGTGATACGATGCGATATTATGCGATACGATGGATAGGATTCGATACAATGCGAAGCAAAGCAATGCGAAGAGAGGCGATGCATACGTTGAAAAGCATATGTTGTGAAGCATACGATGCGAAGCATACAAAGCGCAAAACGAAGTGAAGCGAAATGAAGTAAAGTGAAGCGAAGCGATGCAAAGCGATGCGAAGTGAAGCGAAGCGATATGGTACAATACGTACAATACAATGATACAATACAATGATACGATAATCACATCATTGTCAGTTGAAGCGGAAATTCTTTTTGCATCCCTGGTGGCTGATTTAAGAAGAGAATATAAACATGAGAACATGCAACAAGTAATGGCATCATCACACAGAGGCTGCTGGTGTCCTTCTACCGATCCTCCATCGAGAGTATTATGACGTACTGTATCTGCATCTGGTGCAGCAGCTGTACAGCAGCTCAGAGGAAACACTTCCAGAGGGTCGTCACCACCGGCTGCCCTCTCCCCACACTGGAACACCTCCACCACTCCCGTTGCCAGAAAAAAGCCCAAAATATAATAAAAGACACTTCATACCCTGGACACTCACTTTTTGAACTGCTGCCTTCTGGGCAACGATACAGACTCATGAAAACGAGGACAAACAGACTCAAACACAGCTTTTATCCAACAGCAATAACCACTCTTAACAAAAAACAGGAGCTAATGTTCAATAACAAAAAAATGATTGTATGTTGATGAAAGTTCTTGTAATGTCCATATGTTGATGCATGTGTGGAGGGAGGAATGTCTATATATATATATAAGTATTTTATTTGTTTTTATTTCATTTTATTGATTTATTTTTCAGTTATTTTATTTTTATATGATGCCCTGACTGGAGAGCACTTTAAATTTCGTTGTACATGGTGATAATGACAATAAAGATCTATCTATCTATCTATCTATCTATCTATCTATCTATCTATCTATCTATCTATCTATCTATCTATCTATCTATCTATCTATCTATCTATCTATCTATCTATCTATCTATCTATCAAAAACCTTCACACGAAAACAAATATAACGATGAATATAATATAATGAAGCCTATTGTCGTACCAGATTGTACAAAGATGCAAGGATAAACAACACAACAGCCAACTTGAGTATCACCTCATCCCTCCAACATGACGGTAAGACGCTCTCTTCTAATGACCTTCACAGCCACCAGATCTGGGTCCGGCGGCACACCTTTGGGATGTTGTGAAACAGGAGATTCACATCACAGGTGAGCATTTGACAAATCTGCAAACAGTCTCTGTCTCTGAGTGATGCATGTGGATGTGCATGTTAATGCCAGGTGTGACCAGATTACGTTCACCTCAGGACGGATGTTGATACCAGGCCTGAACAACGCGGTTGAAAGATACCAACTGGGATTTGATCAAGGACTTTCTCACCACGATTGATCGGCATGTCTTCTGCTGGTAGATTCAACCGGTGAGGGAAATTTTGAGCAGCAGCTGGTTTGACAAGAATCAGGGGGAAGGCGGGCTGAACCCGATGATACATTGTGTAGGTAAGACCCACTCTCATCACTTTGCTTTTCTCACTCATGTGTGATTCTGAAAGAGTCCAAAAACAGGTGGGAGACAAAAATAAAAGCGTCAGATGTGCCAAGTTATCTTCCATGGGGAAAAATGTCACCTCAAAAAACCCCAAAGTTCAACCCATAAAAACATGCAGATGAGGATGTGGGTGTTTTGCAGAACAGAGTCTCTTGTGACACCGTGGTTGTTTAGCTTCAAAGTCTGAAAGATCCCCTTTTAACTCCCTCATGAGCACCACTGTTTACTGTCATATGCCTGATTAGCAGGAAGTACAGGTTTTAAAGTTCTGTAGTGAATGTAATGTTGCTCTAAATAGCAGCATCACATTTTCTTTTCATTCTTTTTTTTTGCCTCTCATATAATGAGTAAGTTGTTGCTGCACATAAGATATCGATGGGAAACGAAAATGATCTAATCGAGCAGTTACAATAAACAAAGAAATCGTGAAAATTTCTTGGCAAACAGGAGCACTTTTGCACAACTTGTTTCACATTTCACAGTTTATACTCATTTTCTGTTTTTTTAATACATAAATGACCTAAAAGCTCCTAAAATCAAGCCAGAGCAGCAGAAACTGTTCCCATCTACTAAGGTTATGCAAGTAAGTGATTCGGCCGCTGTACGTTTGCGATCGGCCCGTTTACTGCTGGAAAAGACTGAAAAAAGTGAGACATCTCATCGAATATCTTTCCAGATAGTTTCAAGGATTGCAAACCAGTTGCATTTCCATTTTTTTGCTTTCAAACTCTGTTTCCGCTGGTATTTTCGGGCAGACTACCTTTACTAAACGCATGGCGATGGATTCTGGTGCAGATTCTCCAAAAAATGAAGGAGTGTGGCGGTGTGTGGTCTCCGCTCAGCTGCAGAGGGAGTGGTTCAGGAGAAACTAATTTAACACAGCTGCAGCAGATCTTTAATTAGTTTCTCCTCTCATTTGCGCAGGACTGTGCTGGAAACTGAAGACAAAGATCTGACGCTGCCGGTCTTGTTTGTGATAATTGGGCTAAATACTGCAGTAATTATTTTCCAAAAAGAGCGAAACAAACCCTCAGCATGATTTTACACACTGCTAGAGATGCACTCCCATGACATTTTGATGATCAAGTTGATTAACAACTTGGATATTGTGCGTTGATAACTGTTAATTTCCTGCATCAGCTATCAGCTGCTGGGTTGAAACAACGACTTCATCCCCCGTGGCTGCATAAGCAGCTTCTGATGTTTGTTTCTCACTGGATTGAACATTAAAAAAGTAAATAAGGGTCTTCTGGTAAATTAGTGAAAAAAACGGGGAGAA
This sequence comes from Cololabis saira, assembly GCF_033807715.1. NCBI lineage: Eukaryota > Metazoa > Chordata > Actinopteri > Beloniformes > Belonidae > Cololabis > Cololabis saira. The sequence continues at coordinate 8,901,250 of NC_084594.1, forward strand.
ACCAACTTTTACTGTTAGAATTTCTGTGATGAGAAACGCACTGATGCAGAGAAAGGTGAAGACATTTAATCTGCAAGGTAAATTCACGACTGGAGGTGTTTCCAGGTTACAGAGCTGTTTGACAGGCAAATGAAAGTGAGTCATGAGAGAAATGTATGTCTGGGGTGATGAAGGCGGGGGCAGCGGGCCCCTCTGAAGAGGTGATGTTACGCGTGTGTGTTTGTGGTCATACGTGTGTGTACATTTTGCAGAAGACACACTGTTGCAGCCGAACAATCTGTCCATAATCTGTTTTTAATAAGAAGGAAACAAACGATTACGCTTCATAAAAGAAATGAACGTCTGCGTAAAACAAAACCAGCGGAAGAAAATGGCTTTTAAGCGAATTAAAAAAGATTACTTTTCCTTTTGTTTTATAAGTAATCCCCTTTCTGAGTGAATGCAACCAACTGTCACTGCCGTTGCAGGTTAAACCCATCTGCTTAGATACAGTGAAAGTGGACGTTAATCATCACCTCCCAACAAAAGGAAATAATCCGTCTAAATGCTACTTAAAAAATGATTTGGACACAATTACTAGCCCTAATTAGATCTCCATCTCAGAACCGGTACATCTGTTCTGGATGGAAGACAGCAGCTTTTTGCAGAAAAACATTGGAGGACGCAAACGTGGTCCTGATGCGTTTTTTTTTACCTTTACTGGTAACAGGCATGTTTTCCATAGGCCACGTTTCATGCTGTTGTCTTTACCTTGCTTTTTTCACCTTTTTTGTAAATAAAACACTTGCATATTTTTCACAAAAGGGGTAAAATAGTTACTGTTGTGTCGTATACATCCTCCCTTCGCCCTCCCTCTGTGCCATTGCGCTTCAAAGTTCCCACAGTGCAACAGACCACACAAGGGCCTCATTATTAAATCCTGCATTATTCTTTCCAGACATGGAGTCGTGTGTGTGTGTGTGCGTGTAAGTAAGTAACTGATTATTTTATCCCTGATAAAACACATTCCTTCCATAGAATGCGACATGTGCTTAAAAAGAATAAATATTTTCAATAAAACTACATTTGGCACTACTTGTCACAAGGCCACAAACAGACCTTCAGTCTTTTCTTATATAAGTGTTGAAACAGATTTTATTTCATTTATTTATGCAGCAGTTTCAACACTGTAGGATCACTACCTCCAAACTTCATGTGAGCCAGACATATTTATGCATAAAGTTTAAGGTGTTACAACTACTACATCCGCTATTTTTCTATAATTTCTATAGAATGGTGCACAAGAAAGCCACAGTAGGGGAAGGTTCATAGTGAGAGTGACTCATGAACTGCTAAAGGACCGTAACAAACCTCCCCTTTCTTAGTAAAATCATAGAAAAAGCTCTATTTCAACAGCTGTATAACCTCCTGACATTAAATGACTGTTTTGACGCTTTGAGGTTTTCTGATCTCAGTTTTGTTTTTTACTGGATCTCAGTGCGATCAGTTCAATCGACACGGTTGACCAGAACATCTTGATAGACTGGTTAAAGAAGTGGGTGGGACTTCCTGTCACAGCACTTGCCTGGTTGGATTTCCATCTAAAAAAATGTGTCTTTAGGAAACTACAAATCTAAGCTAACAAAAATAACATGGAGTTCCCCAGGGTTCAATTCTGGGGCTTCTGTTGTTTAGTATCTGTATACTCCCACTCGCTCAAGTTATGCTTTTACACAGTGACGGTGCCGACGAATGAGAGTACGGGAACTCATCTCCTGCCTAGTTATAGGTTGTTTTCATTTAAAAAGTCGTCAAGTGACTCAGGACCCGCCTAAGTTGACTAGCTGGACCCATAACCATCTGAAACGAGCGCTGCCATTGGCTGGAATCCGAATAAATGAAGTCAGTCAAACTAAAATGACTAATTTGCTTCGACTGAACTCAAGTGGATGAGTGTTTATTCAGCACTGCGTGGAAAGTAGTTTCAAAAACACTCAAGAGAACCTATTTGTGATATCATGGGGGCGGGGTTATCCTATTCCTCATATAAAATCTTTAGTTAATACTGATGCCATGCTCAGTTTGGGTAGCATCATATATATCATATATATATATATATATATATATATATATATATATATATATATATATATATATATATATTTATATTTATAAGTAATTGTAATTCCCACAGACCACAGCACAGCCACTGTTTTTCAAAATAAAGCGATGTGACGTAGCTCCTTTGCAAGTAATTGTGCATAGCAGTCCATAGCAGATGGAGGCAGAGCTTCATTTTATTTAACCAGGGAGCAAAATTACAACTAAAAGATTTGTGCACATGAATTGAGGAAATTAGATTCGTATATGTTTAAGACTGACACTTGTTATTTGAAAGGCATTTTAAAAGCACCGAACGAAACAGGAACTATCAAGAAAAATGTAGGTTTGGGCAGTTTCTTTTTTTCTTTTTTTAAACAACACAAACACTCACAGCTGTTTAACAATAAAGTCACATGTGTTTTGAGTTTGTTCACATCTTGGTTGGGATTTTACAAGTTTTAGATTGAGAAAACATGAAAAAACTTTACTTGAGTTTGTGGGTGATTCCCAGAAAAGGCCTGGAGTTACACCAGCAACCTCCAGCTGATTATTCCTTCTGGGGTTCTCAGGTTGAATGAGATCGCTGCAGTTACCACAAGCTCTCCAACAGTTCAGAGACTGGTTCTCAGAATCAGGAACTAAAATTCGCTGAATTGAACTGATGTTAATCTTAAGTGTGTGCATGTGTATGTATGTGTTTGTGCGTGTGCGTGTGCGTGCGTGCGTGCGTGCGTGCGTGCGTGTGTGTGTGTGGTCATAACAAAAAGACAGTCCATGAATGTGATGATGTTGAAAACTGGCTTCCACTGTGGACGGCTGGAACAAAAAAACCAAAAAAACACAAAACGGAAAGTCAAACCCGAGTCTTCACGCTCAGATACGCACACATGTTGGCCCCATGTGCACCGAGAACGCGGAGAAAGTTCCCCTGCTGTATTTTCCATCCTGCAAAGCTCATTCAGTGACTCAGACGAAGCAGAAAAAACCCTGATCAGTCCCAGACTGACAGTATGTGGTTTCTGCACTGCAGTGTAACGCCGTCTGGACGCTCTGCGTCGGAGAAAATGATCAGCCTCCTGGAGTCTGCTGCTCGACTACGGGGGCCAAGTGGAAACCCCTCACTGCTGTTGAAGACTTAACCGATGGTCCCAGTAAAAGCGAAACCATTCAGTATTTTCATTTAGATGCTCTGCTCCATCAATTAACCCGCCGGTCTGCATACTTTTATTTTATCCTTTTTGTGGGTGACATTTCTAAAAGCCAAAAAGCATCCAGAAGCAGCGTCCCGTTGTTTTATGTGAAGCAGATGCATGTGATGCATTATGCACAGGTGCATTATGGGAATAGACTGAATCTCTGAGGAGTAAAACTATCAATATGTCATAAATCTGACACAAATAAATATTTTCATTTAGGTGGGAAGTAGTCTTTCAGAGGAAATGGCACAAGGACAATTAAAGCTGCAAGCAGCGATGAACGGGCCCTCGCACTCATGGCCACCGCCCCCCATAAGCATATCAGAAATGACACCACCCACGACTTTCTATGTCAAACCATTCAAAAGTTATGGCAGAAAATAGGAACTATGAAATATTGACCAATCAGAAGAAGGGGCGGGGCTAATTTTCACCAATTATGGTCAAGGACTCTATACCGAGTCCCATGACACCACCCACGAGTCTTTATGTCAAACCATTCAAAAGTTATGGCAGAAAATCGGAACTATCATATATCGACCAATAAGAAGAAGGGGCGGGGCTAATTTTCACCAATTATGGTCAAGGACTCTATACCGAGTCCCATGACACCACCCACGAGTCTTTATGTCAAACCATTCAAAAGTTATGGCAGATAAAAGTATTCTAGGGGGCGCTGTTGAGCCGTTAGACCACGCCCATTAATGCAAACCATTAAATATCAAATTTATCACCAGGCTTTGCTTGCATGCAAAATTTGGTGACTTTTGGGGAACTATCAAATATGGACCAATCAGATGAAGGGGGGACGCGCTTTTTGGCGTCTAGCGTCGCCACGGTAACACTTTTGAAAGAGAAAAGTAATGCGTGTTGTTGCAGGATGGAGACGCACATTTTGATGTATAACACACCTGGGTGCACGTTACGGTTCGGGCTCTGAAGTGGCTGAAGAAATGGCATAAATTTCGCCAAAATTACACGATTAATTCAAAATGGCCGACATCCTGTTTGGTTTCGGCCATGGCGCCAAGAGACTTTTCTTTAAGTTATGACATGATACAGGTGTGTAGAGATTTTCGTGCATGTACGTCAAACTGTATTGTGGGGCTTGAGGCACAAAGTATTCTAGGGGGCGCTGTTGAGCCATTAGGCCACGCCCATTAATGCAAACCAGTAATTATCAAATTTTTCGCCAGGCCTGGCTTGCATGCAAAATTTGGTGACTTTTGGGGCACGTTTAGGGGAGCAAAAAGGCCCTCCTTCCGTCAGAAGAAAGGAAATTCCTACAGATACATTGTATCATAATAATGTAAATAGGGCCTTCGCGCCCTAATTACTGGATTTTAAAAAGGATTTTTGATTTTAATAGGATATAAACTACTTTGATATAAACTAATACATCCGCTACTTTTCTATAATTTCTATTATTGAGCAAAACTCTCTTTCCTATCATAAAGAGACCTTTAAATCAGTTTTTAGTCATCTGAATGTTGAACTATCATCACTTCCAGATGCTCAGCTCCCTCTGGTCTCCAGAGATCTGTGCATGTTTATCTACAACTGCATGTTGCCAGTTAGCGCTAACCGCTGCACCAGTCGTCACTGTTTGTTTGGGGGGGGCTGGTGACCCGACTCCCAAATCAGGCTCCTGTTAGAGCCAACTACAGCACTGCTGCTGCTCTCTGTCTTCCTCTCTTTTATCTGTTTTCATTTGATTTTATTTGTGCACTGCCTCAGCATTCATTTAAATTTTTTTGACATTTTACCCTATATCTACACTCTTACCCCTTTTCCACCAAACTGGTTCCAGGGCTGGTTCTGGTTCACAACTCGTTCAACTTGTGAACCAGCTGAGAACCGGTTTGCTTTTCCACAGCTCGGGTGCTAAGGGGAGCCACGTTGCTGCAAACGTCAGTTACGTTGCTGCGTTTGCATTGGTGTGAAAGTTGAAGCAACAACATTGTATTGGCACATATCACCTTCCGTGGATAACATCTCTAAAAGACAGGTTGTCTCCTCCTCAGACCACTGCTGCTTTGTCTCTTATTTGAAAATGTCTCCCAGTCTTGCTATTGCCGTTGGTCTTAATAACACCGCCCCCTCCGCTTACACCGTGTCCTAACTGCATGCGATGCGAGCGAGCGTCAGCGACAAAATCAATTCCATTGCTTTATTTTCTATTGGACTGCAATAACTGGCCGCGGCGACGCAGCGCGCCGTTTTGAGCTGAACATTTGTCGGACGCCCTGCTTCTATTTTCTTCCTGTCGCTCGCGTTGAAAGCCGGTTGAAAACGCTGTAGTAAACGGTCACGGATGAGGAACGGCTGATCCAGTTAGTTGAAATGAGAAGTTATCTCTATGATTCCTCCTCATTTCACTACAAAAACCTCAATAAAGTGGCAGCTGCTGGAGGGAGATCGCCAGGGAGCTGGAAGTTTCACAACGTATTATCTAAAGCTTGTCTTTTTCATTTATCTTAATGTGATAACCAGTCTCTGCTTAGCGAGAGACTGACCAATGGGAGTCCAACGCTTCGTCTCGTCCGTTGACATCGCTGAGCTGTGCGGATTCCAGCCAATCAGCGCGTCACAAGGTGCTGCCACTTTAGGATGGCACGGGCGGGTCGTGCGGTGAGTAAAAGGCGAGTTTCAGCTGTCAATCAAAATAACGTGGGGGCCCATAACGCTTTCAGTGTGGACAGAGAGCGTCCGATGTCACGCAGTGCAACGCGATAGTCGGACGCTCGCATGCAGTTAGGACACGGTGTTACGTAAACGGTTCTTTCCTCTGGTCCAGCAAAGAGTTGGTGCTACTTTGGAGCCAGTTCTTTGTCAGTGGAAACAGAAAACCCGGTTCCAAACTCAGCACTGACCCAGAACCAGAACCAGCCCTGGAACCGATTTGGTGGAAACGGAGTATCACAGAGCTTCCCACAAATGTTAGACTACTATCTTGTGACATCAGTCCAAAAGGGATGCTCTGGCAATAACCTGCACATTCAAAAACTCACTGAGTTGGGAGCGAATAAAAGGTTGTAATCAAATCTAATATTCACAGACAGCTTTTTCAGCGAAGGCGTGAGGTTTTCTTTCTTGCATGCCCGCTCAGGACACGGCTACCGCCCGCAGCAGTCAGGCTGGGTATGGATGGGTGATGCCTTTGCTCTGATTTCTTTCCATAAACATCTGTCTGACCAGAGGTTTAAAACTGAAAGGCCTCCATGTAGAGTTGCTACTGCTCTTCATCAGGAGGAGCCACTTCAGGTGGTTCAACCTGTCCGGTAAGGATGGCTGCAACCGGTTCATATGCCTCCTGGACCTTCCTCAGAGGGGAACTTTGGGCAGATCCAGTTAGGAGGAAGAGCCAAGACACACTGGAGGGATTATAGCCCACAATGCAGCAGCACTGCAACAATCTCTAGCAAGGCAAAGCTTCAAAGCTTCACGATGGACATTGCCAGATGGGATCGATGTGTTCAGACTACCTGACCAGATCTGACAAAGATCCTCTTCCTCATAACTAAACCAGGTCTGCAAACCATTATTTCTAGAAGAAAAACCACACACAAGAGTTGTTTTTCTGAAAATAGAATAAGGGAAGAACCGTGGTGCAAGCTGTTACTGCAATGACATACTGCAATGTTCCCGTTTCTTCTTCATTGGTATTTCTTTGCTTCTTGCTTCGCATGTGTCACAGTTCTTGGGTTCGTTTGTTCCTGTTTTATTTTGAAGTCTGGGTCCTTGGTGGGCCTGAAAGCATGAGACTGAGGCAGCAGGAGCTCCAAACCGAAGGGTTTTTATTTAACTAAAAGCATAAATCAGGGATCCAAAACAAAAATCAAAGAGCCCAAACTTAACAAAACTGGACAGAACCAGGAACAAACCATAATCTCGGTGAAAAACAGTAGAAACAAAACAGTAACCAATAACCTGTACCGACCAGCAGGAAGCAAGGGAAAGACTCACGAGGGCTGAGGAGACACAGGTGCAAACAATCACACGGATGAACAACGGGAAGAACTAAAACACGAGACTTTCAAAATAAAACCGGAACAAAGAAACAGCATGAACGGTCCTTGCTCACGGTTACCTGACTTGGTCGGATGTTGAGTTCCACCAGCTCCAGGTCCTGCTAATTCTGCAACTAACAAATCCTAAAATCTTCAGTGTTCTGCAAGTTCATACTGTACTTCTCATGAACTAGTTCAAAGTTCAATGCACATAGTTTAAAAATGAATGGTTCACGTTCATAGTTCACCATTTTCACTTTGAACTAGTTCAAATTCAGTTAATTTCAATATTTTTAGGTGAGAACGAGGAATGAAACGCCCCCCTATCCGAAAACTGTTCACTGTATACAATCATGTATTGTCCTGGTGGCTTTTCGACTTTACTCAGAGGCTGAAATTCTTCAACAATGTAGTCCATTATCAGCGTGTCTACCTGTTGCAGGTAAATCAAACCCGTGAAGCTGCAGGTGAGACTGGGGTCGTTTGGGGCTGTTGGATCTTCTCGGTCTTTCCTGATTACTTTGTTTGATTGTCAAGGACTTGCAGATATTTTCTCCCACTGGACTGATGCTTTAACCCCACATGACGTTTCAAATGTGAAGTTGACGAGGCAGACGCTCTGACTTGTTTTCTCAGCGCAGGTGGACATAATTTGCACAGAAAGGTTAGATTTTTACCGTCGGACTCTTTGGGAGACGATGTGTAAAATTCCCACAGATAATGATAAGTGGATCATTATCTGACGTCTCGCTGACGCTGCGTCTGCAACGTCTCTCTCTTCTCTGGTCATGTAAAGATGCACCGGGCTCGGGCCGCCGTTGCCATGGAGCTGGTCCCCGTTGTTATGCTAGTGTGTGCACTGCATTGTGGGTAATGTAGTGTGAGGTCGTTGTCTCGTCCAGTATTTTAAATGTGCCGCCCGCTGCTGAAATGTATTCTGTAATAATTGGACCTAAACAGTGAAGCTGAAACTCACATAATCTGAACAGTTCAGATTCCAGTTCGTTATCTGCAGATCTGAAAAAGTTCACGTTTAAATTCTTTATTTGCAAATATGTTGCGTTCAGTTCAACGTTCTCACAGAAATGAATGTGTTCATTTGAACTCGTTCATGCACAACGCTTAAAAATCTTACACCTTAAAAATGAACCTTCATCCTGAGCCGTGAGGCCACTGGTGGATTGTTGTTGTCGTTGTCCTGTGGCGGGAACTTCTTCCACGGCACCGGTTCTCTCTCCTGGCTCGGCCTCAGGTTGAAGAGGCGTTTCAGTACCGGGGACAAGTGTTTGTCAACTGAGTCATTTCTGCAGAACCACTGAACACTTAAAACCTGTTCACAAGCTTAAAAACCCCCCATGACTGAAAAAGCGCCACTGAAACGGAGATGTAGCTCATACAAGCGTCTGAACTCGTTAACACATACCTGCCCAATCAGATTCCTATAAAAACCGGGTTTTTTAAAAATAAGCTTGACATGAATTTAGTAGAAGTAGAAGTTTAAGTACGTGAACGCACGTTAAAACGCCAATGTTGGCCAGTGCCGAGGAGTCTGCGACATGCAAGGAACAGTCTGCAAGAAAGCGATTTAAACTTTTTTCAGTGGTGCTGAGCAGCTGGGATATAACCACGCTGAAGATTTTTAGATAAAAATTGAATGACTGAATGAATGAATTAAACAATTTTGGAGGACTTTTTCACTTTATCCAGCTTTCTTTTGTCACGATGCTGAATTTGTGCTCATTTCTGAACATTAGTCGCGAACAGTGCGTCAGGCTATTTTTTCTTTTTGTTATCGACTTTAAACTTAACCGGTACAAAGTTAGTTTTATGTGAAAAGACAACCATGAAACACTAAATAAGAAAAAAAAAACGTCATTTAAATGTCTAGAGTGAACTGCATAAACCCACAAGCGTGCACGAGCGGGAGACGTGTGAAAAGCTGCATGTGCTGCAGGAAGTGACGGTGCAGCTGCTCCGGCTGCTCAGACCTTCAACACGAGACAATGACCCAGATCCGGTCCAGATCCGGAGCTCGATGGGTCTGCAGGATGGAGGGGAAAGTTAAAGGAAATCATTAGCATATTTTCTCAATGCACATGTGCAGAAACTGTAAATATACTCCGGGCTTATGCTTGTGTGTGTGTGTGTTCTTTTACTATAAACCACAAAGTGCATCTGTGGCTTTTAAATGAAGAAACATTCAGCAGAACATTTCTCTCATGAGATCATAATAGTTCCTCGTAGATGCGGATGATTTGTTTCTTTTTTGTAACCAGCGCTGAATAAAGATCATAAAGACTGTATAACAACTACAAATGCATCATTAACTCACGCTGACCATATAAGGCTTTAAAAACGGGAAAAAAGAGGATTTGGACCCAATTACACCAGTAAAAGGGGCTTATGAATAATGCATGAACAGATGGCGCCAGAAGCTTCTCTGAACTGAGCGATCTTCATCACAATCATTCGTTTTCGGGTGTTCGGCCTCATATTCAGGATCTATAACGACATTTATGCACCAAAGATGTGCCTGAAAGCTTCACAACACTGTAAATAAAATTAATGATCTCTCATAAATATTAAAAAAAATGTTCTGGCACGACAGCTGGATCACAAATATTAAAAATGTATATGACTGATTCATTTATTCGCCTGTCACAATGTGGGAACTAAATGAAACGCACTGAACACTGCGAAGTAAACCGATCCATCGCATTGATCACAATAAATGAAAGAACTTTTCCTCCACTCACAGTTAGTTACCACTAGAATTACGCAAAACCTAAATGTTGCATTGAAAACCCCGGAAAGGAAACACGTAGAAAACAAAAAGACAAACAAATAAAAAGCGTCAAATGTCCTTTTTACAACAATTTAGCTTTAAAATACCATTTTAAGGCTTTTCCGAGTTGGTCTTTCCGATGCGTCGGTAGTCCAGTTTGCATTGAAAGTGTAATGGAGAGACTTTTTTCGCATTTGCACGACTCCAACGTCACTGGATGTGACGCAGTCGGTCATGTGACCCAGTCGGTCATGTGACCAAGTCGGTCATGTGACCCAGTCGGTCATGTGACCAGGCCGAACAACCAAAGACGTCCCCGTCCGTCTTCCTCAGGTTCCTCAGGACAACATTTTACCAGAATTATGCTCATTTGCTCAACTGAAACACAAATTGCTCGCTCTTACACCTGAAAGCTGTCAAAATAAAAGACTTACAGTAACATCGTTCACTACAAAATAAAAGCCCCAAAGGGGTTCCTATCAAATTCCTTTAACTTTAGGAGGCAACGTCGGCCACTTGGTGTGAAAGCTTTTGTTCTCTGCACTTTCAAGGTTCAGAAGATTCATCGTGATGTGAAGTTGGGTAGAGTAAAAGATGCGGAGATGATAGTGAAGGATGTTGCGCCATATTCCGAGGTTTAGAGCTGGATGTTACTTCATAAAACCAGTTACAAACTCTCAAAGAAAAAAACATTTTTCTGTTTCGACAAACTTCCCGTTCAAGTGCTTCATTCATCTGAAAAAGACGGAGGTGTCAGAAGTCACACTGTCGCAGAAACCTTTGGCCGTAAGAAGGGTGAATCCACAAAAGGAAACCAGGCCACGGTGTCTGAAGCCATTTTAACACCTCATGGATTTCCTGGAGAATGTGTCGACGGATCTGTCCGGACTTTCTCAGCAGTTGCGGTTCACACGTGCGCCTCACAGCTGGAGCTTCCCTGCCGGAAACTGGAAGAGCAGCAGAGGTTTGAAGCGCTGCAGAGATTCATGCACAAAGCTGCAAAAATGCTGCAGAGTTTCATACTCAAAGCTGCAAAAATGCTACAAAGTTTCATGCACAAAGCTGCAAACATGCTGCAGAGATTCATGCACAAAGCTGCAAAAATGCTGCAGAGTTTCATACTCAAAGCTGCAAACATGCTGCAGAGTATGTGTGCAAGTGGCTCAAACTAGGGCTGGGCGATATGGACCAAAAGTCATATCTCGATATTTTCTAGCTGAATGGCGATACTCGATATATATCGATATTTTTTCTGTGCCATAATTGGGGTTTCCCCCAAAGCATTATAGCATAGCATCTCTGTTAGCTTCATTTTTTTCTGAGGCAAACCCTTAAAAAAACAGTCAGTTTTAATACAAAGCCTCGTGCCAAATGTCACACAGGTTCCTTTATTAACAGAGGTCTGCACTATATCAAAATGTATAAAACAAATGAAATAAAAATAAATATCCTGCATATATAGAATAAAAATGCTTCTTGAATAAAATAAAACAAATATCCCTTTCCTGCATAACAATTAAATTAAAATACACTGTGCAATTAATACAATGTAGACAGTAACAGGCAGACTTTTCCACTGAGGTTGACAGTTGTGCAAATAACAAAACATTTGTGCAAATCTCAAATAAAACATTCAAGTCAATTTGTCACAAAATAAGCTATGTCAAAATCATTAAAAAAAAAATATATATATATATATTTTTTTAAATCGATATAAACGATATTGTCTCGTACCATATCGCGTTTGAAAATATATCGATACATATTAAAATCTCGATATATCGCCCAGCCCTAGCTCAAACGCCAGTTCACCAGCCATGTGAATCCACCCAAGTTGTATAACTCATATCAGTAAAGAACTGAGGGCCCGGTCCGGTCTGGTCCGTGGGAATAAAAGTGGAGCTGAAATCAACCTGCAGCTGAATCGCTCGGGTTTTTTGTTGAGTGTTTGTCACCGTTGCAGCTGTAAGGAGACGGAAACCTGACACGGATGTTTGCTTCAACAAACAAACAGCAAGACACCTCTAGAGGAACAGCTTTATTCTTATTAATTCTTGTCTTTAGAGGAAATAAGTGTTGTATTCTCCATCTTTCTCTTCCTTCCCTCCTGTTTTCTTCCTCTGCTGCAGTGTTTTGGGAGCCGTTGGCCTCCACGTGGACCACCTCTCCCTCCTCGCCGCCTCATTGGGCAGGACGGCAGGGCCCGGCCTCCATTGGCTGCAGGGGAAGCGGCTTGTCCCGCCGCCCCCCTGCTATCTCCTCACATGGAGCAGCACACTTTACATGCAGACGTTAAACCTGAGTACAGCGTGTGTGTTTGTGTTTCTTGGAAGAACTGGGAGGCGGAGCTCGACAGGTGGTCTGAGGGCTGTTTTGTGCCGACCGCTCCGGCCGCCGCTCCTGTTCATCAGCAATCACAAATCTGACCCAGTTCAGCCGCATCATAAACACCTCAGGCTGTACTGTTGATCCACTTTTAGAACATTGTTTTTAGGGTTTTATAACCCGTCAAGCAAAGTTTTTCCTTTGTGGGAAGGTCTGGGATCCAAAATCAGTGTTGTTTTTCTAGTTTACAACAATTTAGCTTTTAAAATACCCTTTTCAGGCTTTTCCGCCGTGGTCTTTCGGATGCGTCTGTGGTCCAGTTTGCCTTGAAAGTGTAATGGAGAGACTTTTTTCACATTTGCACGTCTCCGGCGTCATGTGACTAGTGTTGTTTTTTTCAGCCTGTATTTTAGTTATAGTCAGTGTTGGGGTAGTTACTCAAAAAAAGTAATCCATCACATATTACTAGTTACTTTAAAAAAAGTAATCCCTTACACTACTAAGTTACTCTGCGTCGATTTAACGCGGAACCATAAATCAGCCTTAAGTCAGACAAGTGTTGCACAACGCGTGAAGACGCATGAAAGGCAAGTTTGATTTTCTTTTCTGTTCTCCCGTTCTACATGTAGCTGAAAAGCTTAAAGTAACTAAAGTAACGTATTTTTTTTTGTCTTAGAGTAACTATAATGGGATTACCCAAATTACAACTGTAACGCGGTACATTACTGCGTTACTGGCGAATGTAATCTCGTTACAGTAAACACTGGTTATAGTCTAGTCTTTGGGTCAAACTATTATTTTAGTTTTTATTCGTTTTAGTCACATTGATTCTCCTTGTAGTCGTGTCAAGTTTCAGTCGACTAAAAGTCTGAGCATTTTAGTCTTATTTTAGTCAGAATTGTCCAGGAACATTTTAGTCTAGTTTTAGTCAAAGATTGTATTTAGCCAAACCCATTTAACAATTCAAACAAGATTATCTTATTATTATATTATTGTTAACTTATAGACTCAAGAATACATTAAGGATCTTTGTTACAACATTTCGTCTAGTTTTGGTCAACAAAGATGAAGACACATTTTAGCAGAGTTTTTTATTTTGTAATCTACATTTTAGTATTGTTTTTTTGTCTACGATATTGCATTATATATTTAATTATCGTTATCGTCACATGACCAGCATTTTCGTTGCGTCGACGAAAGCAACTTTCCATGTGACCAGGCCGTACGACCAAATATGTCCCTATCCACCATCTTCAGATTCAAAGATTCTTGCAGGATGAGATTCTTGTAAAAAGGACAACATTTTACCAGAATTATGCTCATTTGCTCAACTGAAACACAAATCGCTCACATAAACACGTCGGCCAGATGTGGCTTTACTGTTGCTCCACTTTTAGAACATTGTTTTTAGTTTTTTTAACCCGGTCAATCAAAGTTTTCCTTTCTGAGGAGCCCTGGGATCCAAAGTCAGTGTTGTTTTTTAGTTTAGGAAGGTGAATATCACGCTGTCGTGTTTAAACGCAGAGGTTGTCGTGTTCAGTTTGTTCTTTAGTTAAAGTTAAAAAAAGAAAAAAAAAGTCCTTTTTCCTGCACAAACAAGAAATTTCAATAGAGAGAGGAGGAACGACTACGTTTGCACGTTCACCAACCTTTCATCTGTAAATGTTCAGTAGTGGACGGATTGAGATGGATAAAAAAAAAACAGAAGTGGGAATAACAGCGGAGGGGGAAACGAGGGAGGAAGTAAAGAAAAAGGAAATCTATTGTCAACTTTTCATGCACTGCACCCCCCCCACCCTCCCCACCTCCGCTGTCAGCCTTTTTGTCCTCCATCATAATGGAGGTTGTTTGATCATCTTAAAAACGGCTGATTACCAGTCACAAGCGCTTTCAGGGTCCGACCTCAAAAACACGCTCAACAATGCCGGACGGGGAGGGACGTCCTCCCAGCAGTTTGAGCCCCTGCAGATTAGGAAAGCCAAAGCTTTAAAGCCCCCCCTTCTGTTCCATACCTTCACCAAAACCCCACTGGAAACTCCGTCCTGCGCCGCACCGAAGCCGGCCGGGGGGGGTTCAAGGGTCGGCCCGTTTCCAGGAAAGTATGGTCGCTTTTTGGAACAAGAAGAAGCGCACATGCAGGATAATGTGCCAGCTAATTTATGGGGTTTGCTTCAGATGTGTGTGTGTGTGTGTGTGTGTGTGTGTGTGTGTGTGTGTGTGTGTGTGTGTGTGTGTGTGTGTGTGTGTGTGTGTGTGTGTGTGTGTGTGTGTGTGTGTGTGTGTGTGTGGTGTGTATGAAAAGAGCTGTATGTTTTATTCAGCCCACAGGAAAAGTGAGTCTTCAGCGGCCTGGTGATTTTAAATGTTGCACTGAAAATATGAAAGCTGTATTTGTTTCACCATTTAGACTCAATACAGGAGAAAATTTATTATAGGAAAACACACACACACAATCCACAGTTTCGTGGATTTTTTTTATTAATTCCTGGAGGTTTCATTCTTTAAAGGAGCATAAGGCAGGATTTATGAAAAAAATGTGTATACGTTTTAAGTTTTCTTGTAATAATGTCAGATGAAGCGTTCCAAACCCAAAAGAATGATTCCTCTAGTGTATCTCTCCGTTGCCTTGAACAGGCTGTGTGCTGCAAAATGTGCTGCAATTCGGAGGCCGAATTTCCTGCGCTGTCCTGCAGATGTGACGTCACATGACGCTGCATGCACGTTCTCCCCGTTCTCCCGTGCCGGCTTCACTGTTGGCTGCAGTACCCCCAACGGCCGTCGTGGTGAAGGGTGGCGCTAGAGAGTCTCATTTCTTAAAAGGAGCCTCATGCTCCTTTAAACCATCTCTCGTGATGCGAGTACCTGGTTTCCCGCCAAGTCTAAGTTATAGACGTCCACTCGTTTAACATTTATGCAACGTGTTCTCAGACCAAACTTTAGCAGGTTTTTCTATGTTGAAGTTCCCAGCGTCTATAATAACTGGTGTTGACACGTAAAAAAAGAATCAAATATATCTCCAGATGTCTCTCTGGGGAGACGTGTTGTTATCGTGATGGAAACCTGAAGCAGAGAAAGTTAGAAACACAGAAGTTCTGAAATTTCGTGCATAAATAGTTGACGTAAACATTTAGCGAAGAGATTCCTTTTTTGTTTTGTTCTATGATACCGAGCTACACTTACACGTGCCACGTCAAACTTACTGTGCTAAAAAGAAGCTTTCTTCTTAAGATGTTACAAAGTTGAGCACAATATTTTACTCAGACCCCTGGAGAACTGAGCGGGACTCAGTTCTCCAGGGAGAGCAGACCTCTTTCTGGACCTGAATTAAACTGGTTCAGAACACAGAGTTCCCCAAGGTTCCATCCTGGGACTTCTTCTGTTTAGCATCTACATGCGCCCACTCAGGGGCGTCAATTGGGTATGAAGGTACGGCAGCCGCCACACCTTGGCTTCAAGGGAAAATGTAAATGTTTGTTTTTTAAATACATTTATGGAATTACTCTGTGTCTATTTGTATTGATTATTCTATTACTTTATACATATAGAATAACTACAAATGCAAATCAGAACAACATGATCGATTTCACTAGTTATTATACACTGCAAATAAGTAGAACAATCTGCCAGTGGAACAATATTTTTTTGCTTGTAATGAGAAGATAAATCTTGTCCCACTGGCAGATTTTTCTACTTATTTCAAGTGAAAATTTACTTGAAACAGGTGAAAATGGTCAAATAACAAGTTATTTTTCTGATAATGACTCTTGTTTTAAGTGTAATGAGATTTTTTGACTAAAAATGAGACATTTTAACTAGAAAATAAGACAAATATTCCTAGTAAGATTTTGAGTTTTTGCAGTGAGCGAGACTGCATTTGAAAAAGTTCCAGTTTTCTTGACCACACAGATAAGCTACATAAACTTGTGTGATGAGTATTTGCTGGACGTGTTGATTGATACTCTAGTTAAGTTCTGTGACTCGTAACCTTGCCATACCTTAGCTTCCACTGAATTGACGCCACTGCTCCCACTCGCACAGATTATAAAGAACAACAAAATAAACTACCATAGCTATGCAGATGACACGCAGGTATATATTACAACGTCACCAGGAGACCCAGGCCCTGTAAGGGCTCTTGGTAAATGCTTTGAGGAGATTAATGACTGGATGTGCCACAACTAAACAAAAACAAAACTGTCTTTGGAGCCAAAGAGAAACGATAACAGGTCACCACAGAGTTTCCTTCTGTAAACCTAAAGACCATCAACCAGGCCAGAAATCTGGGTGTGGTGATGGACTCAGACCTAAATCTGGAAAAACACATTAAGGCAATAACAAAGTCAGTCTACTGTCACCTTAAGAATATATCAATGTTAAAAGATCTGATGTCTCAGCAGGACCTGGAGACACTAATCCAGCATTCATCTTTAGTAGCTTGATTATTGTAACAGCATCTTTACAGTCCACCTTAAAAGATCAGTTAAACAACTGCAGCTCATCCAGAACTCTGCTGCTCCAGTCCTCACTAAGACCAACTAAGTGGACCACATCAGTCCAGCTCTGAGGTCTTTACACTGGCTGCCTGTTTGTCAGAGGACAGACTTTAAAGTTCTGATGCTGGTCCATAAAGCTCTGACTGGTCCAGGACCAGAACACATCAGGACCTCCTGACCCAGTATGAACCTTCAGACCCCTCAGGTCGTCTGGATCCGGTTTTTTATCAGTTCCCAGGGTCAGAACCAGACATGGAGACGCTACGTTCAGCTTCTATGCTCCACATCTCTGGAACAAACTCCCACAAAGCCCCAGATCAGCTGAAACACTCACTTTATTTAAGACTCACCTGTTCTCAGCTGCATTTGAGTAAAGCTCCAACTCTGCAGTCCCAAAGCTTAATCATACTTTAACTACTGATGTTATTGTTCTTATTTCTTTCTGGTTTCAATTTTAAATCATGGTTTTATTTATGTTTTAATGTCTTTGTAAAGCACTTTGAATCACCTTGTTGTTGAATTGTGCTCTAGACATAAACTATCTTGCTTTGCCTTGAGAGGCAGCACCGAAATCTCTGGAATAAAGAATCTGGGATGGATTATCACACAGTCAGAATAAATACACTTCACCTATATTTATTTAGCTAATATACCGTATATAACCCCTGGATAAATGAGCATAGCGAGCTTTGGACCAAAGATGAAAAAGAGCATCAGGTCCAAAAGTCTGAATTTGGATGAAAAAGTTAAGTTGATGAGGAAAGGCTCGAAACATCCCAGTAACAGTCCCGACAACGGAGGAAAAATGTCCTGTAATCTTCTTTTATGAGCTAGTAGGGTTGAAATGTATCCATCCCAAGTGTTACACTGCTTAACCTATAAAGAGTTTAGTTCGTTTTAAAAGTTAGTTAAAGGATTAGCGTTATTACACTTCTGACAAAGTTTTTCTTGCACTTAAATGAAAGAGTTATATTTTATTTTTTCCTTATTTTTGACTTCAGCGAGGGTTATTGTGTTGATTTCTGCCGTTGGTGCGTCGGAGAACTGAAACAAGAATCTTTATTTATTGAAATGTCCCAGAGCTGCGGAAAACCCCCACGGATCAGGAAAGTTTTAATCCATTTAATGACGTAGCTAGAAACGCCCGTCACCCCGAATGAACCCATTCCGGGTATGAAATGTTGCACGTCTAAAACATCAAGAGAAGACAAGCGTTTTTTTTTTTCCTCTTGTTTGAATGATTAGGTTAGGATTAACGTTAAATCTAGTCTAGTCTTTTTATAATCGTTACTACGGGCCGAGTGAAGTGCCGTCAAAAGAACTCTCCTAAAACTTTTGAAACGGTTGGAGGATCAGCTGTCTTACTCCTGCAGGTGTCTTCAGGTTTTAACAAGGCCTCTGTCTTTTCATTCCTAACAGAACTCCCGTCAGTGGTCTTTCATGCAAACACTTCGACCCAAACGGTTCACCATTCATGAGACTTGTCACAGAGTGGTTGTTTAGGACCCAGATGCAGGAGAGCGAGAGGCAGGAGTTCAGCAAAACAGGGTTTATTTAAAAAAACAGGCCAACACACGGCCAAAGTTCCGGGGGCCGTCCTTGGGACCGAGCAGACCGGCGAGACAGCTCGAGGGGTCGTCCACGAGGCCTAGGCTTTGGCCTTGGCTTAGGGCTTGAACCTCGACTTGGCGGGGAGCACAGGATACGAGGAGCCGGCTGAGGGGGAACCAGGGTCCGGGGCACTGGCTGCGGGGGGTCCGGGACCATCACCGGAGCAGGGGCTAGCTGGGGCTGGTGTCGACGTCGCTCCAGAGCCTGAATGCTCTGGGGCCCACCCCGAGCCAGGCATGTTCCCCAGAAGGGAGATTCCAGCTCCTGGTTTCGGGTGCCACCAACCAGGAATAGAAAGTTCCGCCTCCCGGTACACGTAGTCCCAGAAGGCGAAACTCTCTCCCGCTGGGTCCATACTGGTGGTTCCGTTCTGTCACGGAGTGGTTGTTTAGGACCCAGATGCAGGAGAGCGAGAGGCAGGAGTTCAGCAAAACAGGGTTTATTTAAAAAAAAGGCAAGAACCAAAAACGCTGCAGAGCAGGATTAACTAAAAACACTAGAGCAAAACTGAAAACTTGGCAGGACACATGGAGGAAGGAAACAGGACGGAACCACAAGGAGCAAGGGAAAGACAAGACCAGATATACACAAGGGGGTAACGAGACACAGGTGTGAACAATCAGGGCAGATGGAAGACAGGCGGGGCAAAACAGAAACACAAACTGGGGGAAATGTCACACACTGACAGACGTTAAAAAACCTGATGCTCATGCTGGCGAACGCGTGGTCGTGTGGTTATTGTTGTGATTAGGACTGACGTCACATGACTAGTAGAAGCTGAGAACTGAGCATCGGACAAACGCAGCAATGACGTCACCGTGGAAACAACATTTGAAGGATCTGACCGTGTAAATAGCAGGTTCAAGGACCGCAGGTCACAGCAGAACTCTGCTTGTTCTGGTTCTGGATGTCGTTGGATCAGAGGTGACACTTGAAATGAGGATATTTGGACAGATTTAAGGTAAAAGGGGAAATAATGACATTTAGCTGCATTAATGCCGTGGAGGACAGATACTTAAATAACACCTGAACGCAGTTTCAGACGCCAGCATGAGTCGTTCAGTGTTTATAGGTGCTGGCGTACGTTCTGACGCAGCTGTCCATCAACCGTAAACACACACACAGTTCATATACACAGTCCATCGCTGTTCCTGTAATTTAGAGAGCATTCATACATGCGCACTTATGCTGTAAAACTCTATAAAAGCCACATTTGGGGCCTATAATTTCAGATTCAGTCAGCTGTGGACGCACACAAAATGTCTCCTGCCCACAAACTTGACCCTGTAATTTTTATAGTGAATCACACACACACAGAGAAGATTGTCTAAGCTTCTTTGGAGGTACTGTCGTTTAACCCACTCCGACCCGAACCCCCATCACAACAATGTTTGGACCTGCAGAGAGCCCCGAGCTTTGAAAGTCCCCAGTCGCCCCAGAACCAGCAGGACACACACGAACTGGGTGATTATGATCCGTCCTGTGGACCCCCCACGGCAGCACACGGGCCGCCGTATCACCCTTTATGCACTGAAACGTGTGCAGTCGCAGCTTAGTTGATGTTGCACGTTTCCACGGAAACCAAAGGAAAGAAAAACTTCATGCTGCCGGGACACCAGGGAGGAAATAAACACTATTGACACAATTCTGAGAAAGAGTCAGAATTCCGACTCTCTTGTTTTCTCAGAACTGTATTTTTTTCCTTCTACTGTGGTTCTGATACTTTTTTTGAAATTTTACACAATAAATAAAAAGAAAAGGCCCCTAAGAAAGGGTTTTGTCCTGTGAGCATCTGCTAGTTTCCTCTGAAAGGACGACGTCCACACCGAACTGTTCCCCTCGAGAGGTTTTGAGATCTGGATAGAAAACTAAAAGTGGTTGACAAGCTGCAAAAATACAAACATCTGTGATGTTTTCTGATTGTTTTTATCAGTATAAATGAACAAAAATTTTCTTTTTAACTTGCGTCTGTCTCTGTTTGATATAATTATTTTGCTTATAAATGCATGTTTTAATTGCTTTGAATCGTGCACATATGCCAAATATCTGGACCTTTTAAGGGGGGACAAAGATGCAAAATGCTACACTTGGTTCTGGTCCGGCTTCAGGACCCGGTGTCACCTCTTGATGACGAGCTGTGACCCAAATCCAGGAGAATTTTCAAGTTGAAAAGATTGTAGTGGATTAATCGTGCGATTGTAACAACCGTCCCAACACTCTTGCTGAGAGAGTGCACTAATAAGTAACTTCTTAACGTTGCTATGGTAATAAATTGGTGCATTAAGAAAATGTATAAAGCAGCCTATGGTCAATTTGGTGGCTACTTCTGAATTTAAAATAAAGTAAATGTATTCTACCGTTAAGCTATTTAAAATAGACAATTTATTTAGATTTACCGGGCACATTAGGTGTATTTGCACAATGTATTGGTATTGAATCGGTATCGCCGATAGCAGCCTGAATTTTACTCAATACCGGATCAGAAAGGAAATCGCTGGTATTGAACATCACTAGTGTTTGGGCAATTTGCGTCTTTTGACTATGTGTCGAGGTGTCGAGGTGTCTTATATATTTATATACATACATACACAAATTCCTGACAGTCCACAACACAATCCCAAATTCGCTGACTTAAAGGGGACCTATTATGGCATCTAATACCTATTTTTAACAGGCCTTGAATGTATTAAAAACAAGCTTTTGATTGTTTTTGCTAAATAAATTAGAAATTCAGTCTCTAAACCATGTCTTTATCTTCCCATTCTCTAACCTCATTATCTATGCAGGATTCTGAGTGGGCGGGGCTATGATAATGAGGCTCTGTGCTGATTGGCTGCCTGAATGACGCGATACTCCGCTACGAAAAAATGGCGGAAGTTAGTTGTGGGCGTTGTTTCACGCATCGGAGGCCAACCGATTGCGCCCGTCGTTACTTAACGACGGGAGCAGAATCTCGTAGATCCACATCAGACTGGACGGCTCATCCGGGCGGCTGTACAGACACTGCAGAATTTGGTTTCTTTCCTCATTCTCTGAGTTGGCAGGCTGAGGGGGAGACCACTTTATATATGTTAAAGCAAGAGAAAACCTGGTTTTCATAATAGGTCCCCTTTAAATAGTCCCATAAATCAATCCATGGCAATTGAAAAAAGGATCTGGTTCTGGTTCAACTTTAGCGGCGTGATTCTGTCTCTAAAGCAGGTAAATCCACAGGAAATGGCATCCAAGGTAACAGTCCTTACAGAGATGTGAATAATCCAGTGGAAATGTTTTATGTGGAAGTGGATCAGGGATTCCCAACATCCTCCTCAGACACAGTCTCCTCGGTTGTCCTTCTGTCCAACCTTTATGGTGGTCAGATACCTGACTGGGATCACCTGCTGCTCCTCCTCTCAGCCGACCGGCGGCTCCTTAAAGGCAGGCGGCGCTTTTCTATATGACAGTTGTTTATGTCCTGCATGTATTTATTCAGACTTTTCTCAAATCATCAGCTGAATCATGGCACATGAAGTCTGATTCCACCCTGCAAGGATTTTACTCGCAATACAAAAGAGATTTAGCTGAGTATCTGCTAATTCCACATTTAAAAAGTCTCTAGTAGAACTATTTAGTCAGTTAAGTGTTAACATTTTTTACTAAGTGTTTATCTTCCTGCAAAATACATAACCCCCCCAAAAAAATTCAGGACAAAATTAATGGAATGTTGTGTTTCTGTAAAAGGTTTCAGTTTATGGAACAATCTGGATACAGAAGCCAAAGAATGCAAATCAAACATTACATTTAAAAGAATAATAAAAGCCAGTTTGATGAAGAAATATCATGATAATTGTTAAGTTAGGTGGGTTTGCTTTTTTTTTCTCTCTCTTTTTACCACCATTGTCATATTTTTTTTTCTTTGAATCAAAAAATAATACGACTATCCGTGTTTTACGACAGCTATTTTGGGTTATTTTATAACTTTGTTGTAGTTTTGTTTTTGTTTTCTTGTTTGTTTTTTTAAAATTACGATTATTGGAAAGTGTTTTTTTTTTAAATTGCGTAATTTGTAATTTGTTTTTGTTTTTTTTATTATTACATTAATTTAAACTTGATTTATTAGGAAAAAGGGACATATAAAATAAGCTTAGTCTTCTTTCTGTTCCCTTTCATTCAAGGAAAGAGATTTGTTGTAATTATATTGAACTGTTTTGTTTTTCTTTTAATAAATGAAATAAAGAATAAAGACAAAAAGACTCAAATATGTAGCTTTATGTGAGAGTTTTCCCTTTAAGCCCCACTGAAAAACCGTCGGGTCCCGACCCTCTAGCTGACGACCTCGGGATTAAAGGAGCATCATTAGGAACAACAAAATCTGTGAGGCGTTCCTGACGTGCACTGCTTTCAGTCAAAACCCATTTATCCAACACAGTCTTGCAGATCCACTTCTTCAGTTTGCTAAGTTTCTTGTCGGCGCGGGGGAACGACGCCCCTGTGATGAGGCGTTCCTGGAACAGTTGTCTTCAGGCAAACCGGACCGGACAGGTCGCCGGTTCATCGCAGGGCCACACATAGGCGACAACCGCACTCATCTCCTCACTAATTAACCTGACATACTTGTGTTTTGGACTGTGGGGGTTAGAGTTCCCAGAGAAAAAACCCACAAAAGCACCAAGAAAACAAACAAACTCCATCCCTGGTGGGAATCGAACCGGGAACCCCAAACTCTTCCGACTCTTCCTCATTTATGGAAGATGTTGAATTTTTCAATATCAGGCCGGCATGGACAATTATGCATTGAAGCCAGAATCAAACAGAGCTCCTCCACGGGAGGCGCCGCCGGGGTCAGAGGTCAAAGCTCTGCGGCTGAATGGACTGTTTCAGCTCAGGGGCAGAACAGCACTCTATTGTGTCTTGGAAGTGGATCCTCAAGAGACCTTTGACCGGTCAGGGATTAAAGATCATTAGCTGGTGACCCCCTCCCATCCCAACACCTAGCTCAAGTCTTCCTCCCCCGACGCCCGGACCCCCTGAGGCGGCTTAAGTCCCCCAAGTGAAGTGGCTCAAGATGATGCGTCCACACTGGATTAGGGTCTCATCCAGTGTGGTTATTCAGATTCTAATCCAACCCATTTCCTACTCTGATGAGTCCTATGTTTTTAAGGGATGCTAAATGACAACTTAGCATTTTAAAAGCTATACAGTAAAAACAATCAGCAGTTGAAACATGTTCTTTTTTGTTTCTTTTTAAGGCCCCGTTTACACGGAGCAAAAACGGTGGTGTTTTCATGCGTTTTGGCCGTTCGTTTACACGAAAACGGAGCTCAAAGTCACCAAAAACCATCATTTCTGAAAACTCCGGCCAAAGTGGAGATTTTCAAAAACTCCGTTTTTACGTTGGCGTCTAAACAGAGGAAAACGGAGATTTAGGCTTCAGAACGTCACATTATGCAACAGAAACGTCACCAGCGTCATGTGTGCGACCTGTGTTTACAATTAGTTTGGCCACCGTCAATATTTTCTTGTATTTTACCTGTTTTATATAAATTTTTTTATATTAAGTCACACTTAAAAGTAACTCCACTTCTCTGTCACTCCAAACGAAAGATTCTCGTTCCGTCTTGGAAGTAAAGCCTGAATTATGGTCCCGCGTTAAATCGACGAAGAGCCTAGGGTGTAGGGTACGCGGCGATACGCGCCGTACGGTGTGCGTCGCCGCGTACCCTACGCCGTAGGCTCTGCGTTGGTGTAACGCGGAACCATAAATCAGCCTTAACTGGACACGTGTCATTTGTTGATGTTTTTTCCAGGATTCTGATTGGCTGGCATGACGTTAACAGCGTATTTAATGCGGATTCGTGTAAACGAAGAGATTTTGAAAACGATCTCGTGTAAACGATGGAATTTTTCAAAACGTAGAGGGGGAAATCTCCGTTTTTGTAAATACCCGGCTATGTGTAAACGTGGCCTAAAGTTCACACTTGATTCAGTTTATATAAACATGTTATTTCTCTCTATTTGAGCCCTGCATCGGGAATAACAGAAGTACATTTCTCATTCCGAAGTAGTTCTCTTCCTAAACTTGGAGGAACCGTTAGTGACGCAGAAATTATTTGGAAATAATTTAGAATTTTTGTTAGATTAAAAATTAAAACAACGACAGTGTTACGACTGAAAATTACAGATCTGTAATTGGAAATTAATCATTTTGGAAGTTTTCCTTTCATATTGCTGCACAGCACAGAGTCGGCATTACAGAGGATCAGTAATGAACACAGTGACATGTTGAACTGCAGGATTTTAATGTCTAGGCTCCAGAATCTGGTCTGGATTTGAAGTGCTGCACCAGACTGGTTTGGGCCTTACTTGGCAAGATGAATCTGACCTTGAATCCTATCTATGTCGTTATATTTTTTTCTCATTTTTATTTTTCAAGCAAAACTGAAATAGAAACAAGGGATAGGACTTCATGGGTTTTTTACTTCCTCCTACTCCTTTTCGGGCATGACGGTTTATTTCCCTTTGATTTTGTTTAAATGACTGTTTATTTATATTCTTTTTTTGTTGTTTTGTGTAATTGTTTTTTTGTATGCTCAAAATAAAGATTTCAATCAATCAATCAATCAAATCACTCAATCTACCATGGCTCAGGCGTCTTTTGGGGTTCCACAGGGCTCAATTTTAGGGCTTCTCTTATTTTCTGTGTATTTGCTTCCTTTATATTGAAAAAGCATGGAGTATCCTTTCATCTATATGCTGATGACAGTCAGATTTATCTAGCGCTAAAAAGGGGACAATGCTTTTTCTGTTAAGCCACGACATGACATTAAGGATTTGGTTGACTCTTAGCTCCTTGAATTTTAACGAAAAGACAACAGAGTTGTTTGGGTCCCCTCCCCCAGTCGATTTAGGTCTTTTGACTTGCTTTTTAAAGCCAACGGCTTCTAACTTGGTTTTAAATTGTACAGCAATTTTAAACTAGATCCTCAGATAAGCTCAGTGGTAAAGTCAAGCTTTTGTAACCTTGAGAGGGGATGGAGCCTTTGCAATCGCTGCACGTCTGAAAACCCATTTTCATGCTCCGAGACTCCTGTTTTTACTGCACTTATTGTCCTCTTCACTGGTTTTATTTTGTGTGTTGTACTCCTATTGTATTTTGTGTTTCAGCATGTTTTATAGTTGTTTTATGTGGCATGTTCAGCCCTTGGTTTCAGCTGTTGTTGTGTTAAAGTGCTCTACGGATAAAGTTGGCCAATCAAAAGGTCACTGGTGCAACTGCTGGTCCTGCAGTCAGACGTGTCGAGGTGTCTTTGGGGAGGATGCTGAACTCCGTGCTGCCTCCAGGGCATTCATTAGTGTGTGATCGTGGATGTGCCGTACGACAGAAGCATCTGTATTGATGTAAACAGCCTGACATGAATGCGTTTGTGAATTGACGGATGACACGTGGTGTCATATTCACTGCACAAAAGCACGACATGAATGTAGATGTGGATCGAAGCAAAGAGCAATTCCTCAAGGTCAGGGTTAAATGTGTTTATACAGCACATTTAAAAACAACAAGGTCAACCAAAACTGCATTACAATCAGAACAATGAAACAATTGGATTTAAAAAGGATTTAAGAAACAATAACATCAAATAGTATAGTATAAAGTACAGTCTTATTTCTGACAATTGTGTCATTCGCTGTTCAGAATTGAAAGCCAAAAAGAAAAAAAAAACTATGTTCTTCCATTTTCGCACCCTTCAGCATATTGATTAGACGTGCTGCAGGTTTTATGGCAGATGTCGTTCCTGACACGACCCTCCCCACTGATCTGGGCCTGGGACCAGATCTACGTGGCCGGGGAAGTGGGGGCAGATTCCAGGTCCTGCCCGGGAACTCTTCAGCACACGACGGACCCGGGATCCGTCTAGGAACCTCCATAACTACCCCAAATGAAAGATTTGATAGGTTGGCAAAGAGTAAAGGAGTGCTGAGTAAATGTAGACACATCTTGAATCAAACAACACTACACAGTCTGTACTGTGCACTCATATTACCATATCTGATCTGTTGTGTTGAAATCTGGGGTAATACCTACAAGAGCACCTTACAAAGGATATGCACATTGCAAAAAAGAGCATTAAGGGTAATAACTCATGCTGAGTATCTCCATCACACCAATCCTCTATTCCTTAAATTACAGATTTTTAAATTTATGGACTTAGTGAAAATTAGAACAGCTATAATAATGTTCAAAGCAAGAAATAATGCACTGCCTGAAAACATTCAAAACTGTTCAAGATAAAGAAGGAAAATATCATACTACATTTTAAACAACCTTGAGTACGTACTGCTCTTAAAAGCATATGCATATCAGTCTGTGGGGGAACTTTGTGGAATGGTCTGGATGAAGAAATCAAACGAAGCACTAACTTTATACAGTTTAAAAACACATACAAGAAAACAATTCTTGACAAATATAAAAATAGGGACCTCTAAAGAACTCAATTTACCTTCTGTATGTATTTCTTTTATTATTATTCTGTTCCTTATGTGAAACATCATATATGATACAAATGTAACTACCTGCATTCATGGCTGGTCATGGATCATCAAAACAGTGACTGGGAAATTAAAGTTTTGAGTTTAGGATATTGTCTAGATATAGTCTAGTTTAATTATGCCTTGATCTTTGTTTATTAATTGTTTGTGTTGTATTTATTTATTTTTGTTATTATTTAGTTTGTTGTTTCTTTTCTTATTTTATTTTATTTTAATTTTTAATTTCTATATTTTCTATGGCATATGATACGATATTGAGGAAGGGACAGGACTAAATAAGCGTTCTGCTTCCTCCTGTTCCCTCTCGAACACATTATTTTGCTGTTGTTCTTTATTTCTGGATGAGACTGTTAAATTGTTTTGCTTTTTTTGATCATTTGACACTTTAATTTGATGGTGATTTGTTGTTGTTCGAGATAAAACCAACAATAAAACAAAGAAAATACCTATCATAAACCACTGAAACTTAAATCGAACATTTTTCAAAAGACTGTTGTGTTTATCTAAAGTATAAAATTATAACCGTTTTCTTTGATTTTAATTTTAATTTTAATTGTCTTTATTGTCATGGTACCAGTACAACGAAATTGGCAGTAAACCCTTAAAGTGCCCCCGGCTTTTCTGCTCCCTCTGCTCAAACCATTTCTCTGTCCCCAACTCTCTCTCTCTCTCTGTTTTCTGTGTCCACACTCGCCCTTTCGTAAATAAAAGTTATGAGTGCATCTGTTGCGTCCATTCGTCAGGGCTGTCAGGAAGAAAGATCCTATTGTGTGCATGTGTGGCGATAGACTCAGCCGTGCACACACCTGTTGTCACGCTGCATGCGAGCACACTGTTGCACAGTATTGCACAGTCTTTCACCTGTCCTCGGCCACCATCGCACAAATCATGTTCAACTTAAACATAGATTTGCATTTTGCACTTAAGGTTGTCGTTGTTGCTTCACCGTGCTCCGGGTGAAACGTCGAGTCATTTTCTGCAGCTGTGAGCTCTGCACGTCTTATCGCATACATAAAGTCAACTGTGTGTTCGAGTGCGAAGGCAGTGAGCGGCCGTTGCTTGAGTGCTGCAGCTGTGCGGTCATCCTTCAGCCCTGCAGAGTGCTGAAGATGATCTGCAGCCGTTTGGAATCTGACATATGACCGCGTGCTAACGGCAGGATGCTAAAAACAAGCTGGTTTCACAAGAGGCCTTATGTCAGAACCCCGAAGGGTCAGCCGTCATCAGCAAGACAAGCTGTGTTTATCTAATCCACCAGCTTGGGAACACCTTTGTATTCTCAGGAGGAATAATGCATGGATGGATGGATGGATGGATGGATGGATGGATGGATGGATGGATGGATGGATGGATGGATGGATGGATGGATGGATGGATGGCAGATGGCAGGACTTTCCAACCAGCGCTGTGGTATTTTTCTGCAGCGTCAGCAGTCTGAGCACGATGCCAGAAGGCCGTCCAGCCGTTCGTCACTAATCCATATTTTATTCCCGAGAGAACACTGGGATACATCTTTCCATCCGTGAGGCCCCCCCCCCCCCATAAATGCTCCTTTTCCTACTCATGTTGTGTTTTTTTTTATTTGTGCCGGTTACTTTTCCAATCTTTTGTTGCTCCTCTTCAAAGGTTTTCTGAGACGTGTTGCTGCCTTCAAATTCAAATTCAGCCTAAATTCCCCGTCAAATGTCAAAATGTCTATTTCAGCATCTGATAGGTTCTTTATGTTTGTATCTGTATCTGGAATAAAAACCAGGTTTACAAGGTTTTCATTTACATTTTACACATTCACCAAATTACTAAATACGGCTAAAAGATCACTATGAATTCAATTCAATTTATAGTCGGGCATAGTTGGACCGCAGGCCAACACGCAGCTCCTGAAGCTCCGGCCTGCAAACATGCACAAAAGAGAAAAAAGGGGTCCAGCACAAGAAACCACAGGAGCGATGGACAAAAATGATAGCTATGAGATATTTATAATAAATAAAAATGGAAATGGAGAAGAGAGGAAGGGAAGAGGAGCGGAGAAGAAGGGTGAGAGGCACTGCCCAGTGGATCATGTCGGTCCCCCCTGCAGCATAAGCCTATAGCAGCATATCTACCACGAAGCTATATTTGAGACTAACTATTATAGTCTTGTTCTATAGCTGCAACTATGACTACTGAATCTAACACACTAGAGTTTACACTAACTACAGATTTACCAACACATGCTAGAGGTTTACTAAACACTAACTATAGGCTTTACTAAACAGAAAGGTTTTAAGTTTAGTTTTAAAGGTGGAGGTGGAGTCAGCCTCCTTAACCCAGATTGGAAGTTGGTTCCATAGTAATGGTGCCTGATAGCAGAATGCCCGCCATCCAAATCTACATTTGGATACTCTAGGAACTACAAGTAAACCTGCACTCCGAGAACAGAGAGCTCTGCCAGGAACATAAGGCACTATCAGGTCTGGCAAATACTGCTCTATGATACCTTTAGGATTTCAGATGAGACAAATATGTAAATATTAAAGATTTTAGTCCGCTCACATGAAGCACATTTTTTTTAATTAGTTTTACAATGGGTTAAATTCATTGTAGTATCATGCAGGTTTCGTTAATGTCACGGAGCTTTGGGGTTCAGTGTTGTGGGTATACTGCCTGACAGGTTGTGGGCTCAATTGTTGCATCAAGTGAGTAGTTAGTTGTTTTTTTTGTCTTTAATTGTGTCTAAAGGTCAGTCGACTCCTTCTGGAACATGTGATGTCTTCTCTGTGAACTTGATGTGAAAGAGGAGGCAGCGGCTGCTTTCAGTGTGACTGAGCCGTTATCCTCGTCCGTTAGTGCGCACTCATCCATCTCACTGCTCCACTTCCTCACACACACACACACACACACACACACACACACACACACACACACACACACACACACACACACACACACACACACACACACACACACACACACACACACACACACACACACACTGCAAGCCCACTTTCGGTTCTTCATTTGAGTTCCCATCAACCATTTACAATGAAATAGGTGGAGGTGGTGAGTGTGTACTCGTACTTGTGGTCTGCGGTTTCTTCCTGTTTTCACTGAAGTTTATTTCTTCTCATTTCAAAATTAAACTGACGATTCGATCCAGAAGCGCTTCAGACGAGCCTGCAAAGAGTAGCAGGGAGTCCTGGTGGGCCTGAGCCGGGCCTGAGCCGGGCCTGAGCCGTGCCTGAGCCGGGCCTGAGCCGGGCCTCGGAGGTCCTGGTGGTAATGGAGCCCCCCCGGTGGAAACAGGAGGCGGTGGGGGGTCGGGGGTCGGGGGTCGGGGGGGTTGCCCCCATTTGCAGTAACTTTCCGAGACGACAATCCAGCATTCTTCACAGAAATGAAGAACTCGTCTTTCCGGCTCGTGTCCACTTGTTACTCAACTGTTTGTGGCCGGTTTCACAAGTCCGGCCGTGTCCATCAATCTAAGAAGCAAAAGGTCACCGTTTTTGTTGTTGTTTTTTTCGATTAAATGAGAAATTTAATCTCTGTCTTCCATTTCACCCCATAATTGCACAGTTTATCCAATTCCCTGCAGAACGTTCGAAGCGGCGGGAGGCAAAGACGCATCAACTCATTTATAATCAGTAAATCACTCAGAACCTTCCAGAAGTCCGTTAGAAACCAGAGCAGATGCTGATTCTCATGAAAGCAAACCTGGTAGAGAACATCTTGCAAGACGATTCCATAAAAAGTTATATTCGCCAAATAAATTAAGTTGATATAAGATTAAAAGGTACAATTCCGCACCAGGTGGTAGTCAGAAGCTGATAAAGTGTCATGGGGGACGGGTTCACCTGAGGCGACATGTTTGCCTCCTGACAGAGCCTTGATGGCTCGGCGTGCAGCCTCCTCCGCCCGTGATGTCAGCTAAGAGGAGAGCTGGAGTTTAACGTCACCTGCCAGCTTTAAAACCGCCGGGTTTGTCTGAAAGTGCCATGAGATGCTTCTGCCAGCAGCAGCAACCCGTCATGACTCTGAGCGCTCCTGTAAGAGTCAAAGGCAGACGGCTCGTCGTGTCTCATTTCCACGTTTGTGTCACCAGATAGAAACTGGCATGTTAACCTGCTCTGGGAAATTGTTTGGAAGCTTTGAATCAAAACTGATGAACGTGAAACCACTTTCTTTTTTGTTAAACCATTAAACTGTCGTTGGGGTAGTGATACGCAGACGCTGCAGCAAGAGGCCGTATCTGTCAGCAGGAGCAGCTGCTTCTGACGGCCGTGAAATCAGCTCCACGTAGAACAAGCACCTCCTACACCCGACCATACTCATCCTCTGGATCAATAAAATAAAGGAATAGCATCATCCTGAAGTCTCTTATTGTGGTTTTTTGTTGGGTTTTACAAGCTCAAAGCTTTCTCTCAAGTGACAAGACACTGATAACTGAATAAAAGCATGAAAATAAAAGCGTGAAGTTCCAATGTCTGGTGTGATTACTGCACAAAGAGGTCGTGAAATGAATGAGGAGAAAGGCTCTTAAAAAGTGTTAGAAATCTTTGGTTTTTGTCTTCTGTCGTGGTCTGTGGGCCACAGCATGTGATTTAGAGGTTTGGAGAAGATCTGGAGAAAAAACAACGGACTACGACGACGCGGTTGATTCGCTTTGAGACCCAGTAATGATGAATTCTGGGAAATCCAACCAGAAAAGGTCAGAATCTCTTTTCTCTTCAATGAATCCAAACAAAGAAAGCATTCAGTTCTTAACCATTTTAGAAATAATACACGTTGAAAATTGTGATTTAAAAAAAAAACTGGTGGCAGATATTTAAAAATAAAAAAAGTTAGCATGTTACTAAAAAACCCAACGTCCCGTGTTTTCCCCTCTTTTTATTCAGATACAGTCAAGTGACCAAATAAAGAAATGTTTTTGATCGTAATTAGATCAAGTATTTTAGCTTTGGTGAGCTGCAGATCAAATGTTCCAGCTGCATTTAAACAGGAATGTTATCTAAACAACGTTTAGAAAAGAAAGAATATAGACCCATTTTAAATCCATCAGCAACATTTTAATCCAGTCTTGTAGAGAGTTTTTACAAATTCATGCTCGCCACAGTTCTGAAACTGCCCTTTTGAGATATTTGGATTATTTTCTTTTAAACTTTTTTGATTCAGAAACTCTGCAGCGACAGTACTTTTAGATTTGACTTCTACTTCGTTCATTTATCCCTTCTTTAACCGTGTGTGAGCATTAAGGACTCTGCCTTTGATTGATTCAAATCTTATTCAGCTGTCGGGAGCATTTTCTGTAAACTAAGTGACTTTTCTTCTTTGGCCCCTCTCTTTTGTGGGGTTCCTCAAGGGTCCATGTTGGGCCCATTGCTGTTTTTCTCTATACATGTGTTTTTATGAAACACAATTTTTCCTTTTAATTGTTTTGCTGATGATACTCACATATATTTGCCTGTTAAATCAAGAGGTTCAGATTCACTGCTCATCTTGATGAACTGTCTTGCTTTTCTGCTTGTTCTACATCCTTTCTGTGCATGTATGTTACCAGATAACAACAATGTTAATTCAATGTTGAATTATGGTCAAAAAGGTAGATTTTTGGTTAAAGTTGACGATTGATGGTGGATCAACGATTAAACAATCATCCAATTCAACAAATGTTGAAAAGATGTCATTAAATTTCATTTCATTTTCATTTTATTCTTTATTTCATTCACAAAAACAAAACAATTCAATACAAACACAAATACAAATGTTCCTAACTTGTGAATGAAAAGGGAGTAGAAAGAAGAAGAATCTTATCTGATCTGCCCCTTTCACAAATAACATAAATTACAAATAATAATAAAAAAAACAACAACTAAGTGAATGAAAACAACTAAAATAAAATAAAATTAAAATAACATTAAAATAAAATTACCACCGCCTAGGGGTATGTCAATCAAACTCAACATTTTTCATTATATTTCCTTAACATACAGGCTTTAATTGTTCTTTAGAATGTAATGTTTGATTTGGATTCTTTGTTTTCTTTATTCAGATTGTTCCATAAACTGATTCCTTTCACAGAAACACAACGTTCCATCAATTTAGTCCTGAATCTTGGTTTTTAAAAAATCTCTGTTCCTTTTAAGTCATACTTGCTTTTTCTTTTTTCAAATCTTTTCTGAATGTTGATTGGTAAGGTTTTTTTATGAGCTTTAAACATAATTTGCAGAATACTATAGTCTACTAGTTCATGAAATTTCAACAGATTTAACTGAAGGAATAATGGATTTGTTGGAACTCTATATCGTTTTCTACTAATTATCCTTATGGCTCTTTTTTGCAGAATGAAAATTGATTGAATATATGTTTTACAGGCATTTCCCCAAACTTCAACACAGTAGGTCAGATATGGAACAATCAGAGTGTTATATAAAATGTACAATGCTTTGTTGTCCAATAAATCCTTTAGTTTGTGTAACAGAGCAATTGTTTTTGATATTTTTATCTTTGTATAATTGATATGTGATTTCCAATTCAAATTCTCATCCAGCATGACACCCAAAAACTTGGTTTCTCTTACTCTATTTATTTCAATACCATCTATATTAATTGAAGTGTCCGTATCTCTTTTTTTGTTACTAAATATCATGAAGTTTGTTTTTTCAAGATTCAAAAGTAGTGTCGTCCGCAAACAAAATAAATTTGAGCAGTTTGGAAACATAAACAAAATCATTAATATACAAAATAAACAGTTTTGGCCCAAGAACCGACCCCTGAGGTACGCCACACTTAATAAATTGTAATAAATCAATGTTGGTTTGTGGTCCAATTTTAATGCGTCTAATCCGGCCAGGCTTCAACGAGGCTTCAACATGGATTCAAAATTTCTGCTTAACCATATTTCAACATTGATTCACACATATTTTGCTATCAGGGTTACCATAGTGACCGTGTAGCTCAGGGAATACCAGCAAAGATGCACAGACTTGATCTGATCCCGTGCAATATTTCATGTAATGGGATGTGTGTTTGGCTGTGTGAACAGAACCGGGAACAATAACAGGTGAGGCTACAGTACCTTCTGTTTGTATTCACACGCCCTCGTTCACACTCACTTCGGTCTCAAAAGAGAGGCGGACATTTGTGCTCTCCCATTCAAACACTTCACACGGTCATGCACCGTCACCTTAAGAGCTAACGCCTGATTTCAGCCAGAACATTTAACCATCCATGGATTCATACTTGTTCCTATGATCCTATTCAGACGAGTCGAATGATTTAAGTGGGCAGGAAAGGCAGGCTAACACCTTACCTTGGCTACGTGAACATACCTGGCCAGTCCCACACTCTTCTGTCGGATGTCAACTTTAGTCGTCTTGGTTCAGAGAGGTTTTACCTGCGTAATACAGCAGTTTGCACACCGTGTTTGACGGTTGATGTCGGCTGTTTGCAGAGCAAACACACCGCTCGCAGCCAAATGGCAGCACGTGAACAAGGACATGACATCTTGCTTCAGCTTCACTGTTTACTTTCAACTGGAAAAAACTGTATATTGTTTAAAACAGAAAGGCCGGCATTATTCTAGAGTCTTAAACCCGTTTTTTTGTGTCCACGTCTTGATACTATTTGACTTCTTTTGTGTTTCTGTGGCAACAACCTGAGCAGG